>NW_010157730.1:86653-86980 GCF_000695765.1 Mesitornis unicolor
AGGGCGGCCAGTTCTCTGCGTCGGGCCCGCCGCTGGTTCTGTGCCCTTCCCGGCAGGAGAGGCGAATCTGTCGAGCTCGTCCTACCACTAGCGCAGTTTGGGCGGTTGTCAGGGAGAAAAAAGATGGCGGCCGCAGCGACGGAGGAGGACACTGAGCTGCGAGACCTGCTGGTGCAGACGCTGGAGAGCAGCGGCGTGCTCAACAAGATTAAGGTGGGGAGTAAAAGAGCCTCTCGTCCGCACACACGTCCCCTAACGGGGAGAGGAGAGCGCTGGCTGGCGCCGGTTAACGGGCCCCCGGGGGGGGGGGAAGTGGGGGTGCGGGGT
>NW_010157730.1:87119-100536 GCF_000695765.1 Mesitornis unicolor
CTGGCGTGGTAGAGCTGGTAGGCGCTCGGCGCGGAGGCGAGGGCCTGAGGCCTGACCGCTGCATGAGGTCCGCCCGGCGGCAGCAGGAGTTGCAAGATCGCCCAGGCAGGTAGAAAGAGGGGAGATCTCGGCCGTCACAGGGAGCTTAGCACCCGGCTGTGCGGTTTCGCCCTCGTAGATACCGTGTGGCCGCAAGAGCTTTTTTGCTGCTGCCAAATCCACTGGGAACATTCAGCCGCCGGCTGGTGTGGGACAGGGTGAAGAGAGTTTCTCTCTGCTTTGATATGAAAAGCCGCTGCTGAAAATTTCAAACAGGAGTCCTTGAAGGTCGCTGTTCTTTTTCAGCATTAGTTGCTTGAGTCGTGTGTTGGAGGCTTGATAAACCTGGAAACTCAGGATGCTGCCTGCCTATAGGGAACAAATAATGCTGTGTTAAGAAAATGTATGGAAGATAGCGTTGTAGCAGAGTATACTTCTAAGCCTGTGGTGTAACCTGAGCTTGTGTCAGGAAGGATATGAAAATTGGTTCCATGGATTCTTGTGTGTAGCAAAGAGATATACAGTTGTGGAAGTATAAGAACTGCTGGATTCCCTTCCAAGCTAGAGGAGAAATGAAGTTTGGATTTCACATTAAGGACAGTGGAATTTTCCCACAATGTTTTATTTTAATCATTCAAGAGGTAGACGATCATTGCTGATATTTCAGGAACAGTTCAACAGCTGAAGTGATTAATGCAAGTGAAAGCATCTTTCTGGGTATACTTTGATGTCCACTGGATTTTGGGCTAGTTATCATACTTTTTAACAAAATACTAGTATTAAAAACGTGGTGTTCCTGCATTTCAAATAGATAATCCTTGTTTAAATTCCTTAAGTAGATAAACATTCCACCTTATGTAACTTAATTGAGTAGGGAGACCTTTTTCTAGTTAAGTCTCAAATAGGCCTTTTGAGCCACCTGTTAACCTCTTACATAGTGTTAACCAATAAAAGTATGGTGATAATAAAATGATAATTAAAAAAAAAGTCACAAGCCAATTAGGTCATATTGAGCACGTGAGCTGTAGTTTCTTAGTTCCTGGCTTTGTGTAGTATGCAAGTTTTTATACCGTGGTTGCCAGTTCATTGAGTTTCATGTAAATTTATTGTAACTTTCACTATTCTATATTGCTAAAAGTGTGTAGTATCCAATATGGTAAGGTATCACTAAGACAAACTAACAAATGATTTACAAAAATACCAACTCTATCCTACTTACCGGGTTATGTCTCTTTGTAATACTAGTAGTTACTACTTAATAATTGGTGTGCTTATGGTTAAAGCTGCTCATTTGAGGAACTTGTGGTGGTTTTTCCTTAAGAGTTAGGACAGTAGCCTGTGCAATTAGCAAACTAAAATTTATATTATTCTTTCTGCTAACGTGTCTTTGATGAAAAAAAAAAAAAATAATCCTAGGACTTCCTCTGCAAAAGCTGCAGGATTCAGGGAGTTTGTAGGAATGATGTTGAGAGATGCATGAAACAGACAGCAAGGCTTTTGTCAACTAGCAGACGATGTCATACTCAACTGTACTAGATGTACAAAGCATTTTAGGAAATTAGAATGACCGATTTTTTTGATCTAGTATTCCATAGCATGTCGAGATCACTGTGATGAAACTATTGCTTGTTCGTCTAAAGTATTGCCTCAGAAATAGAAAATATTAATGAAGTTTGATAGGAAAAAATAGTTTTGCTGAGATCTCTTTGGAAGGTGTTGGGATATCAGGATATTTGCGAGTAAATTGTGTAGCTATGCAAAGGAGAACAGAGTGTGAGGAATAAGCCATATCCACAGTTTGTGCTTGGCTCCTATTCTAAGAAGTCATCTTGGTAGCTGATGTGCCTATGTGCTCTGAAGCATAGAAATGAGTTTAAAGACCCCCAGGTGCTTTCCTATTGGAAAACATTCTCAAATTTTGTCCTAGGACAGTAAGGTCTCTTGTTCAAGTGCTGTACAAATGTGTTTCAGCACAATAAAAGAAAACTCCAGGGGCGTGTTACATGCCTAATGTGTTGGAGTCTGCAAGTGGGAGGTCGTTACAGTTGTCCTTCAGTCCTGGACAGTCTCTAGCTTATTCTTTTATTTTTCATCCAGTACCTGGTTGAAAGCTGCTGTGGATGGCTTTTACAAGTGTGCTAAATCAGATTAATAACCTTCTTAAGGTAGGTGGTTGTTATCTTACTGTTAAGAGAATATTTGCCTAGTCAGGCTGGCATTTTTGAGATGCCACCTAAAAAATGTGTTTGGGGAGCTCCTGAGATAGTAAGAATTGTTCTCCCCTTTCCCAGGGAGCTGCAGTCTAAGAGTAGGTGTTTTCCTGTTCAATACTTCAGATACATGCAAAAGGCTCTGTGTTCAGAACAGGATAAACTTATCTAGGTTCTGAAGAAGGATACTACAGCCCAGTGCAGAAAAGATGCTTTCACGGACTACGACCTTCTGATTTACAGTGCAACAGCAATCGACAAGAGACAGTGTTGTCTGAGCTGTAAATGCCTGGGAGGAAAAAGGGTAATGTACTTTTGTATCACAGTACTGACCCATACATTTCCCTAGTGAGCACAGACAGCAGTTGTTATATATGATGTTAGCCTTGCTCATTTTAGCTAAGTTCAGTGAAATCAAATTGCTGTCTCATTGCTGTGAGCTCTTGCATGATAAAACTACTTAGGGATAGAAGGGAATGGACACCTTACACAGGGTGAGAAAGAAGCTTGTTGGTTTGGTGGATGCAAAAGTGATAGATACACACTGTCACCTTACTCATCAACATCTGGCTCTATTGACATAATCTTGTTTTATTGAAGACTTAAAAAGGGTGTGAGTGGGGAAGTTTAATATCAAGCTTTGGCCTGATTTACTGCTAGACTGTGAATAAAATTATTCAAAATGGTTTTGCATTATGTTGAAAACTGCTAGTGGAATGAGGCAGTGTGGAATAGGAGTGTTGCAGGAACAGGTAGTAACAGTGTTTGAACACAGATTGGGCTGCTACGTAAGGGTACTAGGGCAAAGACAAATTCAAATGGTTCACGCTTAAAAAATAAAAAAAGAGGGGGTGTTTGGGAGGATGGATTAATCTGTGCAGTTATATAAGCCTCCATATCTGCTGGTGGGAGCAGATTGCTGTGACCATACCTGATGATGGTGCTCTTGGTCTCTGGTATTCAAATTCTCTGTGACTTGTCTCATGTCTCGAGAAGCCTATATGACATTGTCCATCCTACTGCATAGTATGATTCATCTCCTTGTATTGGGGTGATTTTTCCTTTGGCCTCAGCTTTGTTATTGTTGCTTTTTACTTTCTTCTTCACAAACTTAAGAATTACTGCTTTGACCTCAAACAGATTCAAGTGTATGGTTCCATGTCTAAATTTATTGAAATGGTATTTTGCGAAGATCTTGCTATGATCTGAGCAGTACCCACGTCAAAGGATGAAGGTCAGTGTGCTGGGATGGTGTAAACCTTCTTTGTGGAGATAGTACAGGAGTGCTTAACTTCCAACTTGCTGTGATGCTTGAAGGATTGAAGGACCAATTGGGAGGCTGCATATCAGTGGAAAGGCTGTAGGGTGGTGTTCTAGATGATGCCAGGTAAGCCAAAGGGAGGTGTAGTAAATACCATTGGCATTATCTTCTTGTGATGAGGTCCTGACCTTAAGAATACTAATTGAGCACTAATGGAAATAGAGGTTAACTTGCTATTAGTGGGAAATGGCAACATCTGGGAGAAATTGACATGGTGCTATTAAATAAATGAAAAGAGGAAGAACACTGCAGTCTGTATTTAAAAGACACTGGGTTGGACCTAGAGGAGTGTAGCAGGCAAACAATTAGAGTTATGTGAAAAGGAATGACAGTTGTGACATTCTTTCAAAATCTCAAACAGGTCAGACTATGGATCAGTTGATGTAATGGGAACTACTTTCAGACAACTTTGTTCTACAGTCTCATGATCCAGACCCTTAAAGGGGTTTACCCCTACCCACATGGAATGGTTGGTGTCCTTTATTTTGAACAGTTGTAATAGCCAGTCTATTTCATGAATGCTTTGTTACTTTTCTTGTCCTCTTATATAAGTACCCTTGGTTTCTGTGGCATCAGTGGAAAATAAAGTCAGCCTCACAACTATTTGAAGTTTTTCATAGTGACAGAAGACTAAATAAACAAGTTTTTAGCTGTTTGTTGGAAAGTTAAATGTAAACTGATTTTTTAAGAATAATATTTGAATTAATGTGTTGTAAGCAGATTTGTTGATTGAATGCTGTACCCCAGCACCTGAAAAAAAAATGTAACTGCAGTGTGTCAGTATGACCACTGCATACAATTGTGGTAGAGCACTTTACACTTCTGTTGATGGGAAATATTTTTAACTGTTTTGCATTACTTTTTGTCCTTTAAAAAGGTGTCCAAGGAGGGTTATACTTAAAGGAGTAGTGTTTATTTTATTTTTCCAATGAAAGGATTTCCTTTTTTGTGGGAGTAAACAGTTACAGGGTAATCCTTGCTTAGTAACCTTTCATAATATACATGAGAAAAATTCAGACAGTTTTCATATTGTTCATATTCTTAGTTATGGAAATCTATATCTTTAAAAGCTTTTTTTTCTTTTGAGAAAACTGACATACAAAGTAGCACTGTCTTTTGTAATTTATTACTGCAGTCCACTGGCTACTTCAAAATGTCAGAGTGAGAGTTGATTAAAGTGGCAAACTACTTCATCAAATGTAATGTATGTTATCCATTTGATATGTTCAAGGAAAGTAAAGAAACTGTAGTGTTTAAAAATTGAGCAAGTTTTAAGCTTAAATATTCAAAACAGTCCTTAGAAAAATTCTGATCCTTGTTATTAAGATACTCAAAATCAGTTAGGTAAAAATCTCACTACAGAAATATTGGAAAGACAGGAATCTTGCTCTCTTTTCCTTAAGAAATTCTGTTTTGTTGAGTGTGATCTGAGAAGTAGTAATAGGAATGTATATATCTTAACATTATCACAAGCTATTTGTTCATGTTTCCTGAACAAATTGTAAATGATGGTTGTTTCAAAGCTGCCCAAAAGAGGTGAATTTTTAACTCTCGGAAGAAACTAATAGGAGATAATGTAGATAATTTGGAATCTTTGCGTATGAGGAAACAATTTAGTCAGTCTTGTATCAAAATCCTCCCCTGCTTGTTGTTTTCAGACTGAAAACTCTTCTTTCTCAGCTTCGAGTCACATTGCCTATAATCTTAAGCGTTTTAGTTGCACTGATGTAGTTTACAATCAATGTCAAATGGCTTGTGGAGAAACAAATAGCTGTTAAGATGCTTGATGGCTCTTTGCATTCTGTTTGCATAGGGAAAAGAGTGCTTGTAGAAATGTTGTTTCTTTTTTTTGCTTGGCAGGCGGAGTTGCGAGCGGCTGTTTTTTTGGCATTAGAAGAACAAGAGAAAGTAGAGGTAAGAGAACCTTAAAAATCGGCATCCTGATAGTTGTTCATGTAGAATTAAATATAATAGCTTTAATACTTTGTGAAATGTAACAAGAAAAAGTTATGTATTACTGCATGAGAGTGTGAATTTTAAAGAACACAAAACAGGACAATCAGGATATTTTCTGATGGTTAGAAACAGGAATTATTACACAGCCTTTTGAATCTGTAGTTTTAAGTAACTTTGTCTTCTGGTTTTATATTGCTTCTGTCCAGTTGACCACAATAACTAAGTAACTTTTCCAACAAATACTACTTTAAAAAATAGTTGACTGATTGAGACTTTATCAAATTGGAATAATGTCTTTTGAAATGTAAAATATAGTGGGATTTGGTTTTGACAAGTGCGTTGTGAAAGCAATTAGTAAGGAGGGGAAGTAGTTATTCTATGGTATGAGAGTCTATATTCCAGAAGTCTAACATAAGATTGTTGAAGAAGACATAATGGAAGCGTGTTGTAACAGAACAGTACCATCTCCTGTGGGAAGCCTCAGCATATTCTAGAGTACCTAGACAGCAACCTCCCAGACTATCTGAAGAGTAATAGGGTTGAAGAGAGATTTGCTACAGATTATCTTGGCTCACTGTTTTTGGAAAAGGCTTAAATGTTTCATGATAGTTTAATTTTATACTGTAGAGACACTTGAAATATATTAATAATTATCACTAGTTTGAATTCCTAAATATTAAGCAAGATGTGTTTATTTTTTATGCAGTGCTTTCTTGTGTGTGGTAGCATTTATGACTTCAGTGATAGATACCTAAAATGGAGCCTTTTCTTTGAGTTAGGTTCTTACACAGGATATTTTGATATGTTAGGAATCATGCTTAGAATTTGGTTTGAAAAATCCCCGAACAATTTTGTCAAACCCAAACATATCATCTTGATTTATCTCTGTTTAAAAATCGAAGTTGAAGATGGCAAATCTAGTAAGGGGGGGGAAAAAAAACATTTTCATAGTATCTTTGAAGGTCTTTTAATTATTAGAAGGTTATTATTGATTTGTGAACCACTAATCAGATGTCTGGATGATTTTTAAATTCCCATTTTTTTAAATAGTGGCATTGAATTTCCTTAAACAAAGTTGGCATTGCATTAGAGCAGCAATTTGGCAAGTTAACTGTTTAACTTACCTTCTTAATCATTAAATAAATAAAAAGGCTATTAAGAATTTTGGTGAAATTACTGTAACTCTGTAGCTTTTATAATAGAAACACAGAGACAACTTTAATTTTCCTAGGTAAATGTATGACTGCAGCTCTTACTTGTAGGTAGTAGAATTAATGCAAAGGTGAATTTTGAAGAGGTGACTTACATATGCCAAGCATCATTGTGGATCAACGTACACCAAAACACCAACTTGCTGTGGTTTTCAATTTCTTGCTAATAAGAGGATTATGTTAATTACTGTTTGGTTTTTCTTTTTGACAGAACAAAACACCTCTGGTAAATGAAAGCTTGAAAAGATTTTTAGGTACAAAAGATGGTAAGTTCTTTGTTTAGTATACTTCTCAAAAGAATAAAAATAGGAAACAAGGAATTAAATCTTTGAATCTTTTCATAACAGTACAGTCTTTATGACATAAGGGATGCCTTTGTTCCTGTCAAATCTTATAATTACTGTTCATTCCGAATAGAATTCAGTCTGATTTTTTAATTTAATATTGCTGAAGCTGTATTTTTAGCTGAGGTGATTAATGTGTTTAAGTTATGATTATGCTAACTCAAAGCCATTCTAGATCCACAGAAACAGTAACCAGTGAAAACTCACTGTAGAGGTACAGTAGTGAATGTACGTGTAGGAGAAATGCCAAACTGATGTTTTTAAAATGGCTGAATAGTATAAAAAAGTAATCTTACACCTGAATTTTGTAAGTAATCTCTATTTATACTCCTGTAGTATTGATGACTTAAATAATTTTGCTACAATGTCTGAGTTAAAAATTAGGGAATTGGTATACAAATTACCTATGTGGTGGTAGTTTGCCAAATATCTAAATGATTTTTGTAGAAGTGTTGAATCAATGTAGATGTTCATGTGGGAGCCATGTTAATGTTAAATCTTTGAAGCAAGAATTGTTTCTGTCTGGTGTATCTTTATTCTTCTTATTTCCTTTTTAGGTCGCTTGGTAGCAGGTCTTGTTGCAGAATTTCTACGGTTTTTCAATCTTGATTTTACATTGGCTGTTTTTCAGCCTGAATCAAGCACAGTAAGATATACTGGTTTTATTTGTGTGCTATGCTGGTTTTTTGGAGTGCCTGGCAATGAATACAGAAGCTATAGTAGATTTAAGTCATTTGCTTGTGTTTATTCTGAATAATTTTTTATATTTAGTCTGTAAAGGGTTCTTATTGCTATAAAGACACATGTTCCAGGAAAGTGTGCTAGTATGAATGAGTATTCCCTCTATCTAAAACCAATGCTTGATACTATGTTAATTTTGTATTTACAAATTATTAGCTTTTTCTGAAATCATATAACAGTATATACAACAGAATACTCCTGCAACATTTTTTATTATGACATATTAAGTTAGTATTTTTACATGAAGATTCAAATAATGTCAGTAGTCTACTCTGAGAGAAAACTCAGTGAAACAAAGGACTTTGTGCAGATGCACATGAAAAAGTGATTGAATAGAATAATTCAGTTGGAAGGGACCTACAATGTTCATGCAGCCCAACTGATTGCTTTCAAGGCTTTTGATATTGGGTTAGAGGTTTTTCTTTGTCTCTTTTTGTGATATAAAGGTTTTAATAATAAATTTGGGTTTGAAACAGTTTCATTTAAATGAATAATTTATCTTTACATCTCAAATACTCATTCTTAATGTCAGTTTAAATAGTTAATTTATTAAAAATCAAATTTGTTAAATCAGTTAATTGACTCTGTTTCTCAGAAGGTCATGTTTCTTTTTAGGAGCTTAATCAAAGAAATTCCCATATAGCCTTGTCCTTTGCCAAATGTCCTAGTGCAATAAATGCAGCTAAGGATACATCTGTACAAAGATTGTGTTCATGCTACCAAATAGAAACAGTTGTGCTTTCTGTCATGTTGACACTCGCTCCTGGGAGCAATGCTTGATTCACATTGATAAGGCATCTTATGCTCTTCAAAACACCACCTTTCTTTTTTCAGTAAAAGCATTTTTTCACCTGTTGCAGTGCATACGTGAAGTTTGGTCACAGTTGAGCAAGTTGGCCAGGACTGCTGTGTAGTGCTGAAAGATTTTACTTTGTCTTTCTCTACTAACCCCTGTCTCTGACAGTCTGTTGTGTTGTCTGTTTATCCGGCATGTTTCAGTGTACTAGACTATTGGTGGCTTGCACCAGTGTTGTCATAGGAAGAATCACTAAATAATCTTAAGAGTTCAAAATGAACTGATGCTCTTTGCAGCATCATCATTCTGAGGTTATAAATCCACCCTACATTTGCTGCCGCATTCTGCAATTCTGTTTTTAAAAGTGTATTTTAATTTTTTTACTGCCCATTTTTTTAGCTGATACTAAATTACTTTCATCTCTATTTCTGTCCAAACCCATGTTTTTTTTAAAGTGAAATAGAGACTGAAAGGAAGTGTTGACCTATGCTGATGTATTTCTATATGCACAGGAATGGGGACTCTCCATCATCTCTGAATTTGCTGGAACCACTGACCAGGTGTCCTAGCATCCACTTTTAAATTTGATAGGCTAAAGTAACCTGACCATATAAATTCTTAAATCCTGAAGCATGCTAATGATGAATACTTGCATATTTAAAAAAACTTTGAGTGATCAGTTATAAATTCAGGTACAGATCAGAAGTAAATGATGCAATAGGCTATCATTACTTCAGTCCAAATGCAACAGGAAGTCTTAAATAATCACTTTTAGTCAATATATTGCTGTGTTAAATAAGACCGAAAAAGATTTAGAAGTTATATTACAGTATATATATTGGTTTCTGACAGTTGTTTCTGTGTTGTGACTTTTTTTTATAATTTCCCACCCCTCGTCCCAGCTCAATGGCCTTGATGGTCGAGAGAACTTAGCTCGAGATTTGGGAATTGCAGAAGCAGAAGGTGCTGTGGGTGGTCCCCTGTTGTTGGAGGTTGTTAGAAAATGTCAGCAGAAAAGGATTTCAGGCAATGGAGAAGTAAGTAGTGTTAACATGTACTTTCTTTCTTTCTTCATAGTGCTTTATTAATTTTCATTTCAATACTGAAAAATAAACTGAAATTAAAAGCACTTGGCTATTGTTGTAGTATTGTACTGCTTCAAGTCTTTATTATATTGTGCCTTCAACATAACATTGCCAAACAATGCTGAAAGATAAAGATCATGACTATTCTGTTACTTTCAATGGCAGCTTAGTACTCTCTATTAATATTCTACAGCATAGTAACACAGTGAACCCAGATAAATGACACAAAGCGCTGTCACTTTTTTCTAATTTCTATTCTGGTTGGACAACACTTTTAACTGTACCTATTTTCTCTGGCATACTTCTAATTTTAATGATCTGAAATCTAGAACTGATTTTGATAAAAGCTTTAAAGCTGTTCTGAAAACATATGTATTTAAAACTAAATATATTAAAGTATTGAACTACCTGAAGGCAATGACAGTAATATTTTAATGGAAAAGATAATTAAGTTATTAATTAAACTAATGAAATAAAACCAATAGTGTTTGATTAGTTTCTGTTGTGATTGTGGCTTGAAAGACAATTCTCTGCACCCAAGATACATTCAGTACCCCAACAAAAGCTTAAATTCAGAAGTAATTGTCATAGACTTCCTAGAGTATCATTATAGTGTGACAGTTTGTATACTGTGAGAGTAAGGATGGTAGCCTTGTTGTTGGATGGTGTTATGACAAAAATCAATATATTTTTAATAAGTATTTATGTGAAATTTGTTAGGTGGCTCCAGTTCTAAGTGATAGCCCATGCCTCACATCAAAATCATCTGATGGAAGATCAAGTACACACCCTGTACCAAATAAGGTAAGATTGTTTATATATAGTGAAAAAGCTATGTAACATACATGAGATAAGTGAAAGAGAGAACTATGAAACTGCAGATGTGATGGCATTCACTTAAGTGATCTATTAAGTCCTGTACATTTCCAACTGGGTAGATGGCAGTGCATATAGAGAGTCTCTGTGAGACAGAGAGGTTGGAGCTAACTCCTCTGTTTATCAGGTAGCTGTCTGATTGCTGCTTGGGATTGATAAGGTGTTAGGATACATCTGTCTTTCTGTTGAGGCCTGTGGCTTTCTTTTCTCTGTTGCTTCCTGTTAGCACAAAATCTGTATTAACTAACATTTTTCAGGTCTATAATACTACTTTACATTTGCCTGGAACTGATCAACAGGTTGAGAATTATGGGAAAGTGTAGGGCATGGCTAGAGGTCACTCTTTTCTACAAGAAACCAGTTAATCCACTACACTGAGAAAAAAATCAAACCACCAGAGCAAAACAATCCTGATACAAGTACTAAAGTTTGTTCAAATTATTGATGTAATCTGGTCCCCATAAAAGTTTTAATTGCTTTTTTCAAGATTACTGGAAAAAACTTAAAAGCTTTCCAACTTACTAGTGAAAGCTGAGAAATACAACATTTCATGGATTTTGTAGTGAATTTATTTGGGAAAGGGAGTGACAAGGATAAAAGAAAATAAAATGACAGATCAGTTTGCATCTGCTTCATTTTATTCCAGCTCTTTTTAGTTTTTTCTATGCAATACCAGAAAACTATACTATTTGTAAAGCAAGCTTCATTTCAAGATTAAGTTGTTTTATTAATTGCTGTGCTTGTTGATAGTATGTTAAAAGCAGTATTTCTGTAAATGACCTTTGAATGAAAATTCGAATAATTTCGAACTTTCTTTAGGAGAAGATAATTATTGCTTAACACCAGCTTTTAAAGCAAATGAATCCACTAAGAAAATCTGAGTGCTGATTAAGTATGACGGTTACTAATACTGTTGCTTCATACCTGAGCCCCTACTTTTGTCTTAGGGTGGTTCTAGGTTAGCAAAGAAGAACTACTGGTGATGAGTTAGAAGACGTAAATATTCCATTCTCCCTTGCATATTCCACCTTTCATCTTCAAGTTTATATTACTTTATTTGAAATAAATAGATCAGAAAGACAAGAGTCAAGTGTTTGTTATATGAATTTTCCTCAGGAAAAGAATACTTGTCTAGAGGAAGAAAAAAGTAGTTCAAATAGCATGTAAATAAATTTCATATGTTTGGTTTTTTTCTGGGTGTGCATACATATGTCTTAAGGTTGGTCCAACCTCTCAATGGTATGAATCTTATTCCCTTATTTCTGTTCTTGACAGAGCTTTTTGCAATGCAATTATGCAGGGGTTTGGGTTTTTGTGGGTTTTTTGTTATTTTCATTTTTTTTATTTTATTCAAACATCTACCCTTTTTGCAGTGGTTTATCTTAGCCAGACAGTCAAAAATACTTGAACTGGGGGAAGACGGAGACACACATGCACAGAGGAGTGTAATATTGTAAGAGTTTTTTCATTAGGAAACTAGATTGAAAAGAGTATTTTAAGTTATGCCTGAAAACTCTGCTTTAGGGAAGGTGTCATGGAGTAGTTACAGTAATTTCTGTTGCTTAAGATTATAACCGAATAAGTGACAGTCTTAGTTCTTTTTATCAAATTGTTTGGGCCTGTATGAAACAGGAACTCTTTTAGCTCAAACAGTGCTGTCCAAACTGAGGCTGGAGGGAAGCAGAAAGCCATATCTGAATGATTTCCAATTATTAGTACTGTTTTCCAGAAGTGCTAGTGTATTGCAGTTCTTTGTATTCTTCTCTGTATTGTGGTTGCCAGAATTTTTTCAGAGTGCTATTGACTATTTATATGTACTAGTCCACAGACGTAAAAGCTTCTCCTGTTGACTGAGCTTAATGACAGCGACAGCTTAATGACAGTGTGACTGGTCCAGTCGATTAGTGGTATTTTTTTGTTTCAAAACTGTTGCTATTCTTAGTGTGCAGGAACTAAGTTGATGTAATAAATGGGTCTTTTCACTGGCTTAATTTTAGTAAGTTTAGGGGCAAACAAAAAATGCAGTACTGCTTGCTAGGTAGCAAGATGCTGTTGTTTGAAAATGAAAATCTGTTTTTTCACAACAGCTCCGTTATCTGGGTAAATTTGAATAATGCTTTTTGAGCCGTGAAGTTTTGCAAAGATATGACTTGAGTTGTATTAATTGATCTAAATGTTAGCATGTGGAATAGTCCTTACAAGCTTGATGATCTTTAGGACTGAGCCATAAGCATGATGAAAAGAATGAAAGTTATGTACTTTTAAATTATCTTGTTTGTGTCATTTTTGGTTTTAGTATTTGGAGGGAGCAGGTGTCATTAACAGCAGTCACCTTATGCTTGCTGTTTTAAAAATCTAATATTATATTGCAGAGATTATTTAATATGGAAGTTAGAGTAATTTACATGGGTTTAAATTGATTTCTTTTGCAGACCATGGCTGTAACTAACAACATTTGTTTGTAGACAAGTTGCAAAATAATACTAATAAAGCATCACATAACTTTCAGACTGTAAAACAAATGAGCCTCCCTAGATTCAAAGCTAGGAGGTAAGAATTTGTCTGTAGATATCTTTATTTGATGACCAATGTCTTTTAAAACTGGTTTTTTTTATAGTAGAGTTGATCTAGATAAAAAAGCAATGCAGGGGATGGAACAAAATTTTTTTAATGTTGACAACAGTGAAGAACACTTTCTGAAATGGTAAAGTAACTTTTTTCTCTTGTGAGATTCCTGATTAGGCTAATAAATTTGAGCTAACTTTTTTTAAAGTAATGGTAGGTATATATTATATGTTGTGTGTTTATATTCACACAGAATCACACAGAACGTTAGGG
>NW_010157731.1:0-8059 GCF_000695765.1 Mesitornis unicolor
CTCCCTTATGAGGAGCAGCTGAGGGAGCTGAAACTCTTTGGCTTGGAGAAGAGGAGTCGGAGGGGTGACTTCATTGATGTTTATAAATATTTAAAGGGCAAGTGTCAGAAGGAAGGAGCCAGGCTGTTTTCAGTGATAGCAAATGACAGGACAAGGGGCAATGGGAGCAAACTGGAGCAGAGGAAGTTCAATATGAACATGAGGAAAAACTTTTTTACTGTGAGGGTGACAGAGCTGGACCAGGCTGCCCAGAGAGGTTGTGGAGTCTCCTTCTCTGGAGACATTCAAAACCCACCTGGATGCATTCCGGTGCAACCTAGTCTAGGTGATTATGTGATTACCCTTTAACCACTTTCCATTCCAAACTCCCTCTGCCTTTCCTTCTCACACCTCTTAGTAACATTCTTTTTTATGTTTCGCAGCATCATCCCATTTTAAACACAGAGAAAAGTTTACAGTCTTCTCCTGTCATTATCTGTTTTAGCTATTGGCTTTTGTCTACACTAGTAAAACAGAGCAGATGCAGCTCTCTTCACAAATCCAAATTATTAACTTGATTTCTTACCTTTCCATAACACGGTTTGTTGCTTCTTTTTTTCCTGATAATGCATTTGTTTTTCCAAGCTGTGAGCTGTACCATCTCCCTCAACAACTATTACAACCTCTACTTGGTCCTCTGAAGTCTGAGACTGATTCTCAATCTCTGCCCACAATTCCTTGTTGCATGGAACTTCCTGGTTGCCAATTTTAGCACACAGTCTTCTTTAATGTGGTGCAGGCCATAGCCCTATATAAATAAAATTAAAAATATACCTTCTATTAAAAATCCAGAGAGGGGAATTATTTGAGAACACTGACCATTAAATAAGGATAAACTTTAGGATGGTTTAGAGATTTTCTCCTAACGGATGCGCTGCTATCCCTCATTTCAAAAACTTAAGATGTTATATGGGGATCTATTGATCATTGTTTTGTAAAGAAGAGGAAGTGCACTAGATATTGGAGAAAGTTTAAAATGAAATGAAAACTCTGGTTTCAGAAAGATCTTATAATCCAATTTACTGTAACCTTGTACAGCAACTGCAAAAGAGATATTGACAGGCTCAGACAGTTCAGCGTTCTGCTCATCCTCCTGACAAGTTTAGCACATAAAAGCTAAGACACCCTGGATGAGAGCATCAGTGGGTATAAATCAGTGACATGCCTTGGGCCAATGGCAAATGGAGCCATGTTTCCTCAGTATTACCCCTGTCGATGTGGTCTTTGTGTCTGTGATTGTTCCGAATTTTCAGACAATTTTCAGACTGGAAAGTCTGAATTGTGTAATGGATTTAGGTTTCATTTTTTTGCTTTTGCAGGTCAAGAATCATTACTGCATCTTTTTTCTTTTTCTTTTTCCATCTGTCATGGTATTGAAAGCAGTTTGCCAGGGACTGGTTCTGATGCTATGCAGCCCTGTGAATTCAAAGACATTTAATAAATATTTGAGCCTGAGATTAAATGGCTATGCACAAGCGTACCAAACTGCTGCTTTCTACGTTGAACAGCATCACGCCATTGCTTCTACATGAGAGTGCCATATTGCTGATGGCTGTGACAGCTCAGATGAGCCCCTGATGAGATAGTTTCTAGTTGTTGTGGAAAGCAGAATGGCTCAGGAGACCCTATGACAGCCAAGTTGCAAGCAACTGCTTGAATGACTGCTGGCCTGGACAGAACAAACTTGCCATAACAGATGATGGTCTGCATCTGCTTTCACTGTGAAACAACAGCTCTGATTGAGCTAGGAACATATCAAGAAATGAAATTTCAATCCTGAACATGGCTTTTGACATTCCCATGGAGGCATGCAGAAGTTCAGAACTTTAATGAATCTGAAGTCACACAAACCCAGTTCTGAGGGGCTGGAGGAGTTTGCAGTGGAGGCCATCATCCTCCTAGAGCATCTTCTATCTCCTGTCACGGGTCTTATCTGGTACTGGACATTGCATATGTTTAGCACACTCAAACCCAAATTTATGAAAAGAAAGTCAGAATCGTACTGTAAAGGGCAGCTCCTATGGGTCAGTATGGACCGTTGACCTTGAGGCAGCTGTGTCTGCTGGTTCTCAGTGTCTTTGCTGGAGAATCTGGGTGATAAATCTGACTAAGATGAGGAAGGATCAAAAGAGAAGGTACAAAGGAAAAGAAATACAAATAAGGACAAACTGGGAGACCACAACTAGAGGACAGAACCAAGCTTGCTGGTTATGAAGACTGCAGCTGGAAGTCATAGAGAGAACTAGGGGTGAGGTTCTGTACATGCCTCTTTGAAATAGCATTCAAAATAATGCTTCACATAGTGAAGCACTTCACATATTAATGCAACTTAATCTCCTTTATTGCTTCAGTAAAAGGCTGGAATTTGCGTATACATGCTGAACATACATGGAAACAGGCAGGAAAAATAAGCATAAATTAATAACTACATGATGCAATATACATGAAAAAGTACTTGAAGGCTCATTAATAATGGAACATGTGCAAAAATAAACTATAGCAAAATCCAAATAAAATTAACCTGGAGTGGTCTTGCAATGTAATATTAACTGATACAATTAAACAAACATGTGACAAAATTATAGTAAACACATGTATTCATCTACTGTAGAGTTCAGGACTGGCCTCTCAGTCCCAGAAATCAAAATTTCACATCATTACCTTTTTAGGAGAAGCTTATGCCAGGCAACTGGTATAATGTTTTCTTTAATAAGTATCTGGAATATAATAATATATATAATATTGCCCTGGAAGAGATGATGATTGAAGATCACTGTTAAGAAATTGTTTCTTCTCCTTTGTCAGTGATGCAAATCGGCATTTTTTTTTCTTGTTAACTATGAAAGCATTGGTCACTGCAGAAAAATGAGACAAAACATGTCTCTGAAATATAAGTGGAACTCATTGGGCTCTGACCAAATATACTTCCTTTTGAAAATTCATACAGGCACACACACCTCCATAGTAAATCTATTGCTTAACCCGTGTGTCACACAGGATTCCTCTTCCCCTAACTGCTGCCAGAAGAAGATGTGGTTTCACACTGGGCAGATGTGCACCTCCTGTAGTTCCCAGCTCTTGCATCTTCTACACATTAAAGACCGCCAAAGAGAAATATTTAGATTTCTGTAAGCCTTTATGCACTGAGGACAGTATTTAGGGATTCTTCACAATCCCTAGCTGCCAGGGCTTCTCTTACAGAGCTGCTCTTCTGCTCTGTCACATATCCTGTTCAATGTGCAGCAAGGAAGGTACCATATTCACAGGCAAAGCTGCTGTCATCGTGCATCCTCCATTATAACTTACTGCAGCAAGACCTACCATGGGATGAGATATGGGACATGCAGCCTACATTTTGTGATGTTGCTGTCTTTTATCAGAATCTGTATATACACACCTCAACAACATCTCTTTTCCATGTCATGATAAAGCCTAGTGCACGCTGTTACCCTTGTCTCCTCAACCTCATGCCTACTGTCACAACAGAGTCTCCTGTTATTTCAGGAATTTACAGGCTGCTGATAATCATTTTAGGGTTAAAAGTTCAAAGAGCTGTGATGGAAGATGGCAGTCAAGAGCAGCATGGATTTCTATATGCAGAATTCCATGATAAGAGTTGAATAAAAACTTTAGTGTATGATACTGCTTCTACAGAAGTCACTGTAAAACTATCAACTATTTCACTGTGACAAAGTTCAGCTCCACATATGAATTAATTTTTACACAAAAGTTTAGAAGTCTTTTTTCATTGCAAATCTCTGCATAGGAAATACAAGCTGTATTGGCTTACAAGCCAAGAGGCATGTTATTGCTAAACAACACAGTCAAGCTGAATTTAGGCCGATTATGTTTTACTAAATCAAGAAGATATCAGTAAGCTATAAAGTTTACTTTATAACTCTGACTACAAGATTTTTTTTTGCAATCGTTTTTCTACCTTTATCCACTCTTCTCAGAGAGAACACATCTCTCTCACAAATGTGAATATTATATATAAGCATGAGAAAAGACCAAATGATGAAGAAAGTTTGTTTTGTGGCTGGATTACTCCATAGGCTGCAGTGGTGCCAAAGAAGCTAGTATGGTTTGTTGGATCCATATTACATTGTAAACTAAGCACATGCTACCTAGTAGGTAGCATGAGAGATCAGCAACGGTGTGGCCCATGGCTTTCAGAATAAAGTAATTAGATGGAATTTAAGGCCAGGGCAGTTTTGACCAAAAGTAACCAAATTTCAGCCATCTACTGCCCATTTAATGGAGAATGGTGCTCTTAGTTTCATTTTTAGAAACTGTTATGACTGTTTAGAAATAAATAAATTTGTATTATATAGATTATTTAAACAACTTCTGAGAGCCGTCTAATGTAAAAATCCATTCTCAAAACAAGCTCACCAAATAGAGATGGAACATTTTAGCAAGAACGATCTGTAAAGTTATCAATTTTTCTTTTCTCTCAAATAAACTAGAATATACCTAACAAAACTGCTAGTGCTTTTTCAGCATAATATTAAACAAAAATGGTACATTTGAATTCTGTTGAAAAGAAACTGGTATAAAATGACAGGTGTAAAATTTAGGAGGAAGGTGTTGAATTTCAGATATACCAATCATAAAATACAGTATACATTACCAAAATGCTTATCAGTCATGTACATTAGAAAATAAATAGTGAGCACGGATTTATGTGTGTAAGAGCTGCACAAGAGGAACACTGGCTCCTAAAATGTCGGACAAGCACACTGGAGAGAACACAATATCTGACGGACAGATACATATATGCATGATCATTCTGCCCAGCAGACTACATAAAGCAATATATTCACCTGTGCATCAGCTCATAGACTACTCCAATGAACAGGAGTACTTGTTAAATGTTCATCATATGAGTATTGAAGACTTCGTGGTCTGGTACTGTGTGATTCAGTATGTCTTTAGAGAGAAGATATTGCCAATGCAAATAAATGCAAACCTCTAATTCCCTGATTATATGAAGCGATAAATATACCCACAATTCCTGCCATGCCTAGAAGACTGAGAACATTGTAGAATCTACTCAGGCAAAACATGGAATTAAATGAACAGAACTTATCAGTATGAAAGTCCTACATGTTACAACCATTACTAGCGTCATGCTGCCAGAAGAGCATTTGACATAAATGTTTAGAAACAAAATACGCAAGAAAAAGCCCATTTTTTTCCTTTTGGTTCTGAATTGCCTGCCTTCCTTCCTTCTCTCTTTGTAATAGGTCTTGTGAGATCAGCCCTTCTACAAGTGAATCCATGCAAATTCCTGGCAATTTTTAATACAGGAGAGCCACCATAATTTCATGCCTCTTCAAACACACAGTGAGAGCAATCAAGGGAAAAAGAAATTAAAAACTAATTCTGCTATTTATTCTCCTCATTTATTTTATCAGTCATCCCACTGTCACACTGAATAATAATCAACAAGACTTGATACACACACTTAGCACAGGGCAGACGTCTTTGTGGGATTCCAGAGAAAACTGCAAACCAAAGGCAAATACTGATAATGAAGGAAAGACTGGATTAATCACAGCAAACATAATGCCAGTATTAACATTTCCGTTCTCTCAGCTATCCAGGCAGGCTAAGTATGAAGGAAGTTTACTTAACTAATCATGTCAATACAGAGGGGGAAAAAGAGCTTCAGAGCAGTTTACTACCATAGACAGCTGTTGGTATGAGGAAAGTAAAGTAGACAGCATGTCTACAATGAGGTATAAAATTACAACACAAGTATTGTGACAGACTACAGATAATTATTGCTTATAATGTCTGGCTGTGATTACATGATTCTGTACTATTTCGCATTTAGGAGGTTATTGCTGGAATTAAGAGCCGTGATGACTGTTTAGAGGAGTCTCATTTAAGTCTCAGCCACTTTGTGGGGTTGATTTCGAATGCCTCAGACAAAATTCAAGATCAAAGTAAAACCAACGTTTAGTTTTCTTTTGGAATCCGTTCTTGCTAGGGAAATCGCCCAAGCTATTTTAGCCTTAAAGAATTTTAAAAGCCCAAAGAGGTTGTGGGTTGGGTTTTTTTAATTTGTTTTGCCTTTTTTTTATTAAATCAGTTATGAAAGGATGAATTCAGCAGGGTTATATATGGCTGCACAGAAAACAGGGTGTTGAGTGGTGCCTCGATGCACATTTAAGCCACAGCTGTAGAATCATAGAATCACAGAATGGTTTGGGTTGGAAGGGACATTAAATATCATCTGGTTCCAACGTCCCTGCCATGGGCTGTAATTTGTATTAATCATATCTTTAGAAAAAGACAAAGTCACTGCTGTATCTCCTGATAGAGGAGCATGCACTGGACTCCAGAAGGTCCATTTAGTTCAGTGTAACATCAGAAGTACTGCCAATGGGCAAAGCAAAATGTAGTGAAATGTCCTTGGCCCTGCAGGGCTAGACTCACAACGGTCCCTTAGGACACAAAAAGGCATCTCCTGAGACTTCACAAGTGCCCAGGTTCTCTAACTGCTTTTAAAATGAAAATTACACAGCTAGAAGCTCTTGAAAACCTCTCTAGGTACCTAGCTGCCTTGACATCACTGTTTAACCACCTCCACAAACCTGGCCCTTAGAAACTGTGTTCCTAAAAATGGAGTATGACTTTTTGTACCAATTTTTAGTATCATTTTCTGTACAAAGCTCTGAGACACCATTTTGGAAACTGACTTAGGCCAAAGATTGATTGAAGTGAATTTTTTCTCCTCTGCACTGAAAGGGAGCAGATTATTATCTACTGTGCCTCTGAGTGCAGTATTTCCTTGAACTGTTCTGCAAAAGAGCACCTGACTATGCCATTTAGGAGCTTTGTTTTCATCAGGTGCCAAGGCTGACTAAAGATGAAACACCAAGAAGAAACAGCATGATCTAGCAAAGCTCCAGACTTCAGAGGGCTGCCTTACTTCCTGACATCTTAGCCACCAGCTGGCAAGCTGATGAGAAAAACAGACCACTAATGTCAGTAGCTCTTCACTTATCAAGGTTTCTAAGCATGGAGGTTAGACCAGAGGTTTTCTGTGTCTCAGAGCATATCCCATGTAACCTCAGCACTAGCTGACCTTTCATAGCAAACCCTTTCTTATGGTGAATTTTGGAGTAGTATAGCAACTTTCCAATACAGACAGTTTTTACCATTACCTCTCCCTGTCTTACTCTGCTTCAGGAGAACCAGTGATGAGTGATGTGACCCATGTCAGGACCAGTATTATTGAACATCTTTGTTGGGAACGTGGACAGTGGGATTGAATGAACCCTTAGCAAGTTTGTCAACACCACCAAGCTGTGTGGTGAGGTCAACATGCTGGAGGGAAGGGTTGCCATCCAGAGGGACCTGGACAGACTTGAGAGGTAGGCCCATGTGAATGTCCTGAAGTTCAATGAGACCAAGTGCAAGGTCCCACACTTCGGTCAGGGCAATCCTAAACATGGCTGATAAGTGGATTGAGAGCAGCTCTGCAGGGAAGGACTTGGGAGTGCTGGTGGATGAAAAATTAAATATGAGCCAAAAATTTGCTCTTGCCACCCAGAAAGCCAACTGTATCCTGAGCTGCATCAAAAGAAGTGTGGCCAACAGGTCAAGGTAGGTGATTGCGCCCTTCTACTCTGCTCTGACGAGACCCCACCTGGAGTACTGCATCCAGCTCTGGGGTCCCCAGGACACAAATGTGCTGGAGAAGGTCCAGAGAAGAGCCATGAAGGTGATCAGAGGGCTTGAGCACCTAGCCTATGAAGAAAGATTGACGGAGTTGGTGTTGTTCTCACAGTCACAGAATCACAGAATCACAGAATATTAGGAGTTGGAAGGCACCTCGAAAGATCATCTAGTCCACCCCCCCTGCCACAGCAGGATCACCTAAACTAGGTCACACAGGAACACGTCCAGGCGGGTCTTGAATGTCTCCAGAGAAGGAGAATTCACAACCTTTCTGGCCAGCCCGATCCATTGCTATGTAAACCTTACAGTAAAAAAGTTTTTCCTC
>NW_010157732.1:0-16553 GCF_000695765.1 Mesitornis unicolor
TGATTAAGGGAGTGGAGCATCTCCCTTAGGCAGAAAGGCTGAGAGAGCTGGGTCTTCTTAGTTTGCAGAAGAGGAGACTGAGGGGAGACCTCATTCATGTTTATAAATATTTAAAGGGTGAGTGTCACGAGAATGGAGCCAGGCTCTTCTCGGTGACAAACAACGATAAGACAAGGGGTAACGGACACAAACTGGAACACAGGAGGTTCCACTTAAATCTGAGAAGAAACTTCTTCTCAGTGAGGGTAACAGAGCACTGGAACAGGCTGCCCAAAGAGGTTGTGGA
Organism: Mesitornis unicolor; assembly: GCF_000695765.1. Classification (NCBI taxonomy): domain Eukaryota; kingdom Metazoa; phylum Chordata; class Aves; order Mesitornithiformes; family Mesitornithidae; genus Mesitornis; species Mesitornis unicolor. Next base: position 287 of record NW_010157732.1, read on the forward strand.
GTCTCCTTCTCTGGAGATATTCAAAACCCGCCTGGACGCCTTCCTGTGTAACCTCATCTAGGTGTTCCTGCTCCGGCAGGGGGATTGGACTAGATGATCCTTTGAGGTCCCTTCCAATCCCTAACATTCTGTGATTCTGTGATTCTGTGAAAAATAGCTCTAATTGGCTCTGACATTACTTTCTGCATATTTGATCACTTTCCCCACCTTGAAAGTCCAAGTATGTTAATAATGAGTCAGTAATAAATGAAAATAACAGTTAAATCACTCCACTGTATGTTGAGGTTAAAAAAACTGGTGTATGTTTTAGCTTGACAAGTCCTTTTTCAGTCAGATGCAAATCATGTTCACTAATCATAATTTATGGTATGAATCTAAGCCGGAACCAAAAGTTGTTTAGTGAATTCTGAAAGAGATACAAGAAAATATTATATTTCCCTGAGAACTTTAGGTGAGTCTTTCGATAATTTACTTTAAAAAACAGTGAAGTTGAGGTTTCTACTGGCTGAAAATACCTTGGCAAACCTCCATATCTTAATTTACTTAATTTACACTAAATGTGCAGTTGGAATATTTATTTTGCCCTCTATCTACAACACTATCAAACTGATCTTTTATATCAGAAAAAGCCTTCTGTAAGATCAGGTCTGAAATCTGGTATTTTAAATTATCTCATTCTTTCTACACAACTTGCATCCCTATTATGTTTAGCTTTTGCAAATATATGCTTACTGGTATAATGTCCTATGAACATTTTCCTGTATACTGTTATCTTTTCTCATATGCTTCTTCACCTTCTACATCTGTCTTCTCTCCCTCTTCTCCATTCTTTGAAAAATGCTCAACCCTTTCATGGTAAAGAAACAAGTAGAATAATTTTTATGTGTACTATTTTATATCATCTTATGGGTAATTCTTATTTTGAATTTTATATAACACGAGTTCTGTCAATCCACGTATATTGGTTCCAGACTCTAAGTAATAATTTTTCAGAATTCATTATTTTATAATTTTCAGTGCCTTGAGTATTTGGGATGAAAAATTACTCCTGTTATAGTATTAAATTGAAGTTACAGAAGAAGTTATTGCCTCAGAGATGGTTAATATACCATCCTTATTTTGAACGGCAAACTGCCCAATAATGGTGGATTGAGGCATAATTTCATTATTATCCATATTGGAGTAACTTGCATGTATTAATTTCTCAGTGACAACATTAAAATATATCAAAAAGTCCCAAAACTGTAGTCAGCTTTCCAGACCAGGGGATCAGATCTTTAAGTCTTTGGTGTACGAATCCAGGTAACTATTCAAGGAGGACTGAGATCATCTGATATAAGTGCATAATGAAAATGAGAGAGTTTTTGAGTCTTGTGATTATTCTGACAAAAATCTCAAGCAAAGGACAGAAAGATCAGTATCAGGTGCTTCAAAAACAGAAAAAAAATGCATCACTACTTCATTTTTCTGGCATAGTAATTGGAATGTATTTTACTGGAACCTGATTGAGTTTCTTTCTTAATTTTGACTCTTAACACAATGGACATTTATTACCATTATACTCTGTCCTATCTACTCTAGCTGTGCATATCCATGTTTTTCATTTTTTATTAATCCTATTAATCTCAGGATTAGATAATATCTCATAGCAATTACCAACATATGCTAATTATATATTCTGTAAATTAGCTCTCCATGTTTAAGAATGCTTCATAATTAAATTGATTAGCCCATCTTTAAAAAAAACCAACTCTATCTTTTAATTTAGTTCCTGTAGAGCAGTTTTTATTTGTAGATGCTTTATTTTCCAGTTGTTATTCTTATGTTTGAATGTTCCTAATCCTTAGAATACCTCCCTCCACTAAAGTTGTTCCTAATCCTTAGAATACCTCCCTCCACTAAAGTCCTTCTATATATCTAATCCTTCAGGAACTCATTCAGATCTCACAGTAGGAAATAATACTCATAGAAAGTATATTCTGTTTTTTTAACAGAAGAGTGACCATTCTAAAATCTTGAAGGTATACTTCCTAGCCGGAGGATCAGAATACATTTTTAACATATCCTTATCAAGCTTTCTTCCACAGGTATTCTAATATCACAGAATCAGAGAATCACAGAAGGACTGAGGTTGGATGGCAACTCTTGAGATCATCAGCTCACTGCTCAGAAATGAGCAGCTAGAGCAGGCTGCTTAGGACCATGTCTAGCTGGGTTTCAAACATCTCCATGAATGGAGACTGGACAGCTTCTTTGGGCAAACTGTGCCGGCATTGAACCACTCTCATAGGAAAAAGAAAATTCGTATATTTAAATGGAATTTCCTGTATTTCAGTTTGTCCCCATTGCCTCTTGCCCTGGGAACTGGGGACCACTGAAAAGAGTCTGGCTTCATCCTTCTTGCACCCTCCCTTTGAGTATTTATATATATATTATATATTGATAAGGTCCCAAAGGACCCTTCTCCATGCTAAGCATTCCCAGATCCCTCAGCCTCTCCTCCTAGGAGAGATACTTCAAGCCTTTAATCATCTTCATGGTGCTTTGCTGGACTCTGTTCAGTACATTCACGTCTTTTATATTGGGGATTCCAGAACTGGACGCAGCGTTTCAGATGTTCTTCACCAGAGCTGAGCAGAAGGGAAGGATTTGGCAGTTTAATGAAACCCAGGAAGTTGATAAACTTCTTGTCTGCAAAGAAACATAGCAGGCTCCTGTTCAACTTGTTGTCCTTCAGGACCCTGAAAGCCTTTTTTGCAAAGCTTCTTTCCAGCTGGGTGGTTCCCAGCATATACTGGTGCATGGGGTTGTTCCTCCATAGGTGCAAATTTTTGCACTTCCCTTTGTTGAACTTCATGAGATTCCTGTCGGTCCACTTTCCCAGCCTGTCAAGTTTCCAAGCTGGTGACCCAACACATAGGTCCTTTCAACACATAATTTTTCTTTTTTGCCTACTGATACACGTCAATCAACATTTGGTAAATCTGTCCTTGTATCTGTCTAAGAAAATCAGTTAACACAAGAGAGAATGTAATCTCTGATATGTTAGTCCTTCTCATTACTGGCTGGTGTTTTGTGGAAATATGCTGTGAAGACCAGTCATTTTATATAATCTTTTATTTTATCATAATATAATCTTTTCTTACTTCATTTATAATTAATAATTTATATAAACCAGAACAGCTCTAATAAGCAGGTTGAGAGAGAGAGAGTTCTGTCCAAGTTGTAAAGTTATTGGTTTGAAATATATTCAGGTCCTTGATTACCAGAACCCAGACAGGCATCGTGTTCTTCTCCACTGTTTTTAGGACACTAGGTTTCTTTCTTGCTACAAATGACTTGCAACACAGATACCTTAAAAGTGTTTCTGTGAAAGAAACAGCTTGTTTTCCAAATAGTTGACCAAGGTTATGAATTCTCAGAGGCTGGAATCCCAGTCTTAGGTAGCCAGCAGACTTCATAATACCCTATCATGACAGTTTCTGACAAAATCCCTGCCACCTTATCTATTGTGACAGCTGCTCCTAACGTTCATCCTAGCCATATTTCTTGACTTTAGTCTCAAAAATTATTTCACATATACCCTGTGGGCCATTGTTTTTGACAATATACAAGAAATCTTCTGTTGAGTGTATTGAACATCAGTGCTTTATGTATTAAATGTACTAGTAGTAATCTCTGACCTTGCTAGGTTCTCAGAGAACAATATACTGAGATTGTTATTTGCTATCTGAAAGAATATGAAAGTTTTCTTTTATGGCCAAGTGTATTGTTAGTGGTGGGATCTTGAAAGTGCTCAATGTTAGCTTAGATCTGTTCTCTGTTAAATCAGTGGGAGTCTTATTACTGGCTTCAGTGTAAGCAGAAGAAAGCCTGCATGTAGCCTGCTTTTGAAAATCCCACCTAGCATCAAATGCTATCTATGTTTATTCTTATTTTTTTGTTTCATAAGCCTCTTTACTTTTTGATTCACTAATGTCCTTTCATATTCTCTTGTACTGTGGGTTTAAGAGTTTTACTACGTTTATTGATCTACTTGTTCCTTTCATTTGAACTTAAGCTGAATATTTAATTTATGCACTATAAAGATTACTCTTATTGCATCGAATTTGGCATATTCTGAAAGACATTCAGAAACAAGACAAATTGAAATGCAGACTTCTGCTGATTTGTTTTAAGAAAACCCAAAACCTCTAAACTCAGCCCTCAAAAACAAAGGGGTCCAGAAAGGCTGGGCTTACATTAAGAATGAAATTATGAAGTCACAGGAAGGGGCTGTCCCTATGTGCTGAAAAAGGAGTCGTTAAGGAAGACAACTAGTCTGGCTGAGCAGAGAGCTTTTGCATGAACTCAGAAATAAACAAACAGTGTATCAACTCTGGAAAAAGGGGTAGGTGAAGCAAGAAGCATTTAAGGACTTTATAAGGTTATGTAGAAAGAGAATTAGAGATGCAAAATCTCATTTAGAATTTAATCTAGCCATCTTTGTTAAGGATAATAATAAATGTTTTTATAAATATATTAATAACAAAAGGAGGGTCAGGGAAAATCTTCATTCCCTATTGAATGGAGAGGGAAACATAGTAACTGAAGACAAGGAAAAGTCTGAGGTACTTAACACATTCTTTGCTTCAGTCTTTAACAAAAAGACTGGCTACCCTCAGGGCAACTGGGCTCCTGAGTTGGTAGACAGAGACGGGGAGCAGAAAACCCCTCCTGTAATCCAGTAGGAGGTAGTGTCCTGCTGTGCCACCTAGATCCCAAGAGATCTATGGGTCTGGATGGGATTCACCCTAGGGTGCTGAGGGAGCTGGTGGAAGAACTGACTAAGCCTCTCTCCATCATTTTCCACTGGTCCTGGCTAACCGAGGAGGTCGCAGATTACTGGAGGTTGGCTAATGTGACACTCATCCACAAGAAGGGCTGGAAGGAGGATCTGGAGAACTGTCTGGGTCAATGGGCAGAGGCCAGTGGTATGAAGTTTAACAAGACCAAGTGCAGGGTCCTATACTTTGGCCACAATAACCCCATGCAGCGCTACAGACTGGAGGAAGAGTGGCTGGAGAGCGGCCCAGCAGAGAGGGACCATGGAGTACTGGTCGACAATCGATTGAACATTAGCCCAGATGACCTGGAAGGCCAATGGCATCCTGGCCTGTATCAGGAATAGTGTGGCCAGCAGGACTAGTGATGTAATTCACCCGTTGTACTCAGCACTGGTGAGGCCTCACCTTGAGTACTGTGTACAGTTCTGGGCCCTTCACTTCAAGAAGGATATTGAGGTGCTGGAGTGGGTCCAGAGGAGAGCAATGAGGCTGCTGAAAGGACTAGAGGAAAAGTCTTATAATGAGAGGCTAAGGGAGCTGGGGTTGTTTAGCCTGGAGAAGAGGAGACTCAGGGGGGACCTTATCACTCTCTACAACTTTCTAAAGGGAGGTTTGTAGTCAGGTAGGGGTCAGGCTCTTCTCCCAGGCAATTAGTGACAAGACAAGAGGGCATAGCCTGAACCTGCACCAGGGGAGGTTTAGGCTGAATATTAGAAAGCACTTTTTCAAGGAAAGGGTGATCAGGCATTGGAATGGACTTCCCAGGGAGGTGGTGGGGTGTCCCTGGAGATGTTTAAGGAAAGTCTGGTTGTGGCACTTAGTGCCATGGTCTAGCTGATGTGGTAGTGTTAGGTTATAGGCTGGACTTGATGATCTCAGAGGTCTTTTCCAGCCTCAGTAATGTTGTGATTCTGTGAAAACTAGGAAGTTTAAAAAAATATATTACAAGCTTATTTACTTTTCCAAACTGACTCTTCTTAGAAGTATTTTATGAATGGGTCATACATTTCTGTACACATACATTTTTATAAACAATTTTGTAAAAGTTTAAAATCAGAATTCTTTTAGAGGAATAAAGAAGCTGAGCTCTTCTCAATATGCCTACAAGAACCTAAGACTGAATTTCCCGCTTCCAGCACCACTAATGTTCTAAGCACTTCCTATATGCAAAGCCTATTTCAATTAAAAAAGTATTAGCCACGGCATTCTTATTATTTTCAGGACCTACAGGCATAATTTTGGTTTAAACAAACAGGTAGCTATATGAGTGAATTTGTCACTTTGTCCAAATGTTCAACAATCAGAGTGTGTGTCTCCACTAAGTTTTCCTAACCTTCTCCAATATCCTTTTCAGTCCCCTCTTGGCTTCTGTGTCTAACATTAATAAAGTATTTCCAACTCTAAATGAGTAGAGGATTTTTTCCTCTATATCTTTTAATTTTTTAGAGTTTTTTTTACATTAAAAAGCAATCACTGACTTTCCTTACTGCCCATGACATTATTTTGCAATATCTTTAGTTAAAAGCTCACTTGTAATAATAAATAAATGAAATGAAAAGTATTCATAGCTAGAGAACTAAAATGGAGAAAACCTTTTCTTATGTTCAACTTGTCTCTGGAGAACCAGAAAATAGATTTTTAGCGTTTCTCAGTATGGTCTACTAGAAAAGCAAATCTCAAGCTAAATTTGTACTAGTGTGTTTCACAGTGAAAGGAAGTCCCTGTCAAATCTTGATAGTGGGTGAGGAAGATGGAAGATTTCACGGTCAATAGTCATGAGAAAAATTCAAATAGCCTCTCTACTGAATAAGGAAAGAATAATGTGTTTGAACCCTGCACTGATCAAACAGTTGCATATAACTTTTTTGACATTATCGAATGTTTTTTTATTCAAGTGGTTTTTATTTTAACTTGTTCAGATTTTCCACTCAGAAGTAATCCTTAGTTTTACTTATTGCTCTACTTGTTTTACTGCTGCAAATGCACAGAAGTGTTCTACAAAAATGTTTCATTATATATCTGAGTAGAAGAATGAAGTATGTTGATTATGCCTTTAAGTCATTCAACCAAGTCAACCATAAAAGTGATAGAAACTAGTGTGTGAGAAGCCAGACTCCTCAGCAGAAAGGTCATGCTGGCACTAAGAAAAGAGGAATTGCAGAACCAAGAAAGAGGCTACTCCTGTTAAAGGAAGTTAGAACTATCATACAATAGCACAGAATGCCAAATTTTCAGATTGTAGCAACTCATCCAAAACATGGTACCATTTCCTTTCTTCCCACCTGTTGTAAGGCACTTTCCACCTTACAGAAAGACTAGTTCTGGTCAGTGGGCAGAAAAAAGTGAGACTTTTATAGCAAAGGAATAGCATTCATAAATGTCAAAAAGGACAGTTAGACATTTAAAGTGCATGTGTTTCTCAACTGACTAGCATACTACTGTGATTTCCTTACCTCAGGGAACAGCTGTTCCAGGTCAGGGGAAGACTAGCAGGCAGCCTATGGCAATCCGAGTTAAGTCACTCTTCCCATCCACAGCTATGAGCATTTTTTATTTACCAAGTTTTACTTTATTTGCTGAATGGATGCATGAAAAGCAAAATCCTTGAACAAGACATGTCACAGTTTAAATTGTTGGAGCAGGCACGAAATCATATTTGCATAAGCTAGTGGCTCCAAAGACATTATCTTAAGAAATCTTAAGATAACGTCTTGTGAAATTTTATATCAAGTTTCCAGTCCAGCTCCCTGAACAAGTCACCTCATACTTGTACTGCCAGTAGCCCTGGAGAAGATAGAAACACACAGCAATGGAGGGGAAAGTTGGGAGACAGCAAGGTGAGTTCATGGCATAAGAATTTAGGTCACTGTAACTGTCATTAAATACATTCCTTTGGTTATGTGGGAGAACAGACAGATGAGGAAACAAAACAGACCTTGCTGTATAGCAGATTTTGGTTTTGCTTAGAGCTCTTCAAAAGTTACAACTCAATATTAGCATAGAAGGGTTGAGTTGCTGGTCTCTGTTTAAACCCAACTCAGTCCCTTCATCCATCAGTCAAACTTCCAGCTGTCCCAATAGTGGCAGGGAAGGGGTTCAAACAATCCTTTCTGGCTTTCAAGCACTCCTTCCTCTGAATTTCCATCCACTTGCTCACTTCTGTATTCAGTGTACAGTAGCTAAATATTAATTACAGAATGCTCCAACTTCTGGGTGCAACGTAGAAATACAGAGGTCAGTTTGGGGACCTCTTAGATTTAGATGTTAAATCATTTTTCTGGCATTGTGTTCTTCATCTTCACTCAGGTCAGGGAGAGTCAATGAAGATCTATGTGTAATTCTGTTATGTAATTCTGTGAGAAATTGCATGCGCTCAGAAAATCCCAGCATTGCTTTGCATTGAATGAGGTGAACAAGTGGTTTACTCTTCATGTTTGGCTCTTTTGGGACTGTTGATATCGACATATGAATTAAATTAAGCAAGGAATTTGTGAGAAGTTAGCACTAGGAGAACTGAGCCTTATTTCTGTCTGTTTATTCCTTTTTTTTTCAGTTTAACAATATGTTTGAGGAATTATTGATTATGGCTGCTCATATGAAGGCAGTTTTTATGTTTCGTTTCTTTGTTATTTATAACTGGAGAGTTTTAGGACATTATGGATCATTCAGATTCTTTAGATAGGCAGCCATAAAGAAGGAAAACCAAGAATTTACTTTTTTTAAGTGCTTGAATTAGCATGTTTCTATCCACCTGTTTTCTGTACAACATAAAGCTATCAAAACACCAGTTTATCCATATGCATATTTCATTTTGATTTCAGTCTCTTAGGCAATTGAAATCCAATGTGTTCAGCTAATGGTTTCTTCAGCAAATACTTCTTCTACCTGCAGTGTTAATATCTCAGTTAAAATTCAAAATGAAATATACTTTATTTGTTTGTGGGGGTCTTCTGGTTTTGTGATAATAAAACTAACCTGTTTATGACAGCATTCTTTACTATCGATTCCGTTTTCATCAACTTCTCTTAAATCACTTTTTGTAGCGGTCTCATTTAATTTAAGGATGAAGTGTACTGCAGAAGGACCCCTAGCTAGTGAGAACAGAAGACAGGAGAATATCATCGGACTGCTAATGAAACCCTTCTGTTGATTGTTATGTTAGTCTTGGTTTATTTTATACTGACCATTTTCTGACTGTATTGGTTGCTTGACTGACAGATTCTGAACTACTGGTTTTGCTTTCAGATACCAGGGTTACAGCTTTCAAATACATTGATGAATTTAAAACCTTAATATTCTTAATATTCTTATATTCCCTTTGACAGTCTTAAGAAACAAAACATTTGCTAGGCCTTGCTGATATAAATATTGAGAAGGCATCAGTGAGCTTAGAAGCAGTAACTATTTGGTATGATGCCATATGGCCTCCACTAGTACAGATATAGGATCTTTGCTCTCTCTGTTCATTTCGTATCTTCACCAATATTAACCATTCCTTGCCATATGCATCAGGAGTTGAATTCTGGTTGTTTCTGATAATAAAAGAAGTCTGAGCATTGCCTCTTTTCCAACTGCTTGCTCGTACAATTGTACTCATGGCAGGCAGATATAAACACACTCCGTCATTTTTTTCAGCTTTATTTTTAGTACAGACAACTATTTGAACTCCCGTTTCTGTCTACTAAGAAAGCTGAAACAAATTTCTTTTCTAAAATATAAAAATAGTTGTCCTGCTTCAATGAGAATTTTCATCCAACTCAGTGTTATAGAGGCCAGTAACCAGCATTCAAGCAGATGATCCATAATGTAAAGTCAGTGGTGGATGTTTCGCTTAAAGTAAGTAAAGTTTTGTTCCATTTGTGCTCTCTATCTTTTATGTCAAAGCTATATTTTTTAACCTTGAAATAAATTTTAGAAATTATTAAATAATCAACAATTATTTTTTCCTATTTCCACTTTTTACATCCAATGAATTAAATTATTTTTCTTTTGCTTTATTAAGATGCATTTGTAGGAAACTTTTTTAAATAGTATTTCAGACATTTGGCCAAGAAACAAAAGCTATATATCTGAGACCAGAAAAGTTTAATGTATAGGGTATGGATTCTGAAGATTCTGGTTTACACATGGTGTGACTGCATCAGTACATCTCCCCCATTTATTCATTGGAACATTAAGAAGGTCAGAACTTGGGCACATCATCTTTGTCTGGGATATTTCAAGAAAATCTTGGGTTTATCTTTGATTTAACAATTTTTTCAGTTGTTGAGATCTCCCCTGAGTCTTCTCTTCATCACGCTGAACAGTCCTAACTCTTTCATCTTCTCATACATAAGAAAATTAAACCCAATTTAAATGAATTGTATTTATTTTAAAAAAGAAGCAAACAAAAACAAACAAAAAATCTGAGAAACACCACTCCCCAAGAAAAAAAGCACAAACCAAACCAAAACAGACCCCATAAGGATCAAATTCTCAAAAGCAACTTAATATTTCTTCTGTCTGTAAAAGTGTTTTATGAAACATTAATTCCAGTCTGTCAAGTAATATTTTCTTAAAAAAAAAAAATCATTATTTTCTTGTCTCGACATGTTTTGTCATCCACAGTAAAGAGGAAAATCATGTCATGTAACTCTGCTGTGAAAATTTGCATGAAAAAATCATTTATCAAATACAAGGCTTTCACCACACTAAGGAATGTTTTACTAATGCAAGTTAAAACCTCTCCAAACCCAGCTTTGAATACTACAGGTATAGCAGACAGATAAGCCACTCAGATATTGACATTGGCAGCATTATAAGTTTTTGTCATAAATTTTTTTTTTCATTCTGAAATTGTTTGCTTCTCAACACACTGTGTCTCTGTGTTTCTAATACTGTCTATGTCTTCTGCTGAGTTAAGGATGGCTTTCTCACCTGATCTGGGCATGATGGTAGGTCAAAACTCCCCACTGCCTAGGATTTGGCATGAAAAGCATAAAGCCTAGCTCAAATATATCTTCAGTCTTTGACTGTTCCCATTCTCCCTACTTCAGGACTCTCTTAGTTTGCCTAGGAGTCTGTTATGTCTCATATTTGGGTATATTCTGCAGGACAATTTAAGGAGAAGAAGTTTGATTAAAGATGTCCTGGTTTGAGCTAAATAGAACTAATTTTCTATTTAGTGATTTTACTTTTCAGCTCAGACTCTTTTAAGTGACTGAACTTGCTGAAAATTGGCAGCATGTTTTTCCCAAACAGCACTGCTAGAAGATATGCTCAAGGTCAGTTGTCTCATCCTGGGTGCTGTGTCTGCGCCTACGGGGGGGGAAGCAGACCCAAAACTGACCAACGAGGTATTCCATCCCACATACGTCATACTCCGTATAAAGCCGAGGGATGTCGCCCCTTTTTTCACCATTCCTTCCATCTTGACCCTTCTGTCCGTCTTGATCCTACAGAGGCCAAGGCCTGAGCAGAATCCTGCTTGTTCATCTGCTGCTGATCCTGATTTGTGTGTCCTGCATCCTGCTCTCACCTGCTGCTGAGTTTGGTCTGGGACTTTTCCAGTGCCCGGCTCTGCAGAGCCTCTGGTGACGTATTCGTCATTGGGGGGGAAGGGTGGGGGGAGGATTTTATATTGGTTTTTTATATATTTGTACATATTTGTATATATTTCATTATTTTCCTAATTACAATATTATTCTGTTGTATTAGTGTTATTGTTTCATTAAATCTGTTATTTTTCCAACCCGTAAAGTCTCTCTTCCTTATTCTCTTTTCTCTTCCTTTCTGGGGAGGGGAGAGGGGTTAATAGAGACCATCTGTCCAGGATTTAGTGGCCGGCCCAGCCCTAAACCACGACAAAAGATGAGAGGAAAATACAATATGATAAAGGTGTGAAGAGGAGTGTAGTAAAAAAAAAAAAAGTAAATAACTAACATAAACACAGGGACTAACTACAGTAAAAAGATGCCAGAATCTGTTACTATCAAGGTCATATGTTCAGGTCTCTCTCTCAATAGTGCAACAGTACTTTCCTGATTACAGGAAAGGTGCTTCCCTTACTTTTGAAGATGGCAGCATGTTTGAAACAGACAATCCAGAAAAATAAGTAAAGTAAACCTAAAGAAAGCAGGTATCCCTGTGTAGTCTGTCACTATTTCTATCTCCACCAAAATGCCTTCTCTCTATGCACATCACACAGGTAAAATGCCCGAAGAAAATAACATGATTACATCTAGAAAATACAAAACATTAAACCAATGAAAAAACAAATTTAATCACTGAGAACGTGAAATGATCATGTGAAATGCTTTTGCATAAATGTCATCCTAGTTATATTGAGCTAATCTTTATATAGTGTAATAAAGAAAAAAAGACATGTATTGGTGCATTGTAAGCTTGATCCTGCTGTGATCCATCCTTAAATGCCTTTTTCTTCACTTGTGTCAACAGCAGAACACATCTCACCCTTTGATAAGTGATCTCAGCTGGCTGAACTAGTAGGAAGACGCTCACTTGTTTGGTTGCTGGATTAGTTTTCTGCTTGCTTGTGATGAACTTCACAAAGGGGTCAAATAAACCACTTAGATTACATATAGAAAGATTTAGGACCACATAATTAGAAATGAAGCTATAAGGGCAGGAAGAGAACTGATTACTACAGTATTCTCATCTTAAACCAATGTGAAACACAATGTATTTTAGCCTGGGAAATCAGAGTGAGTAGGGACAGTTACACTGAACACTGAGTGGTACTTACATCCCAGTCAGTTGTATTTATGTTAATACATTGAAGGTAATTTCATGAATGAATGCATATTCATTGTCTTCTGAACACAGGATCTGACCTGTGATTGATGCAAAGTAACGTACCTGTGCTGCCTTCAATAAATGCATATTACTTTAGGTCAGCTGCAGCCCTCCTCTGTGTGATTAGCACAAGGAGTCTGACTTCGGAGATTGAAATATAGTGAACTTAACAATGAAAAAGGGTAGGCTAGGGCTAATCCAAACAAAAATCAGAAGAAATTAAATAGTTAAAAGAAAGAGGTTACTAAAAAACAGTAGATCTGCTTTCTGGCTAAAGCATCTCTGATTCTGGATTATAATCCAAAAAGCAATTGTTAAAAGCTTGAGTATCCTAAATATAGTTCACTTTTAACTAGAAGAATCCTTTTGTCTTTTGGACTAAATCAAGATTTTATAACTTTGCAGACCTGGGACACTGATGAAACTTCTGTCTGTTTTCTTTGGTCATCTGGGAATCAAATTTACTGATGCCTGACCTAAACCTGGGCCAGATAATTAATAATACAGACATGGCTGCTTGATGAGTTTTTCCTCTTTCTATAATGGTAATGGGGAAAAATTAACCACTAAACTCTGACTTAGTTTTTGTGTTGCTTCCGGAATGTACCAGAGCCCGATGCGTTCAGCTGCCTTTTCTCTTCTGCAGGCAGTTTATCAAGCAGTCCTTCACTGCTTCCCAGTGTACAATTGACAGCCAATCCAGATGAAATCTTAAAAATGAGTAGGACCCCTCAGGTTCACTGGCTATGGTTGAAACTGTTGGCATTTGAGTGACTGTGCCTCTATGCTGGATTTTTCAAATTATTAAATAACATGTTCAATTCTTTGTCGTTTGGACCCTAAGCAATTAGGTGATAAAAAGTCACAGTGAGTCTGTTTTCAAAGAAAAGCAGGATTAGTGAGGACAGTAAAAAATGACACCTTGTTTTCTGATACGACTCACTCCTGGATCTGTAACACCTGGAGCTTTTTCAAGATGTATAGCTTTTTTCCCAGACCAAATATGTTCAAAGTTGTATGTAGCAAAGGCTAAATGATGGGAGGAAAAGGGCACCAAACAGAAATAATGTGCTTGAACCAGCTGTTGGCTGCTATGTGGCAAGAGATCCAGGGAAGGGTGGGCAGGACCACAAGGAGTCTGGTAAAGCCAGCTGATTACTCACAGGTGGCAGAAAAGTTTTTCAAGGCTTGATTCTAAACACTGATACCATGATTTTAGAATTCATATTCTCATGTGCATTTTTTTAAATCAGGAACATATATTTCACATAACAGATTGCATTTCAAGATAACTCCCTAAGGAATATAGAACTGATGAGAATTCATTAGTTAGCAGAGTGACAGACAGCAAGTTATTTTTAAAATGACTAGCATAAGGGCAGGTGAATGAATCTCATAGAAACTAATCTATATGAATGATTGAAAATGAGATTAGATTAAATGTTAATCATATACTGTGCTATGGAAACACTGCATAGTTGTTGTTTTTATTCACCAATAAATAAGTTTAGTGTATTATAAATTAGCACTTCACATTTTTCCTGGAGAGGAGTAGGTCTAGTGTCATGCAACAACAGGGGTGCCTATACATTTCCTCTCGTTGTTTAGATTTTGAAATAAAGAATTCCCTTTTAAAAGGCCACCATACATAAAAGAATAAACTAAAAAGAAATGCTTCTGTAATAAGAGGTGCAGGCACTAGTGAAACCAATAGACTCAGCCTTTTGGGATTTTTAAGTCACCTTTGGCTCTGGGTTCCAATGTAAGTTAGACTCTTCTGTGCTTTAATGGCATTAGTCAGAGAAAATCTATAGCTGGACAACATTCCTAGTAAAACTTTACAGGGATGTGCTAGTATGAAAGAAATAGCAGTGTGTATGCATAAATATGAATGTATACATACATATATATGCCTGTGTGTATAAGAAAAGATACATGAAGACTTTCTGAAATACGTCAATCAAATATTCTTATACCACTCTTCAACAAAACTATGCCATATAAATTTGTCACAGAGATTTGGCTTCAGTTCTACACTTTTTGTTCGTATCTGCGCACAGAACTTTTTCCATAGATCGATTATAATGGGAAAGTTGAAGTTTTAGTTGCTGAGGACCTCTTGGCAGTTGATGATCTGTGGACAGATGTTTCAGAACTGTATAGTCTCATTAATTGGATGTCACAACTAAAGGAAACTTCAAAAATTTCAGCATCTGAATAGTTAAGAACTGGCATTTAGCATACGTGGTTTGGTTTTCAGAATTCTCACTCTGAAAGGAGTGAGGAGCAGGGCAATTTATACCTCCCAGTCCTACTGGTACTGTAATTTTACCGCTCACTGTATTTCTTTTACACTGTTTCTGACATTTCTTCTGTCCAACAGAACCATAAACTTAACTTTAAAAAATTATCTACTGGGGCAATATCCTACTGCAAGAGGTGGATCCTAAAATAATATTCACAGCGGTGGGATCCTGCTTGCTGTCTATGAATTCTTCACTGTCCAAACAGCATGTGGTCAGATACTCTGTTTATTCTTTGGTCTCAGTCTCTCCAGCTATTATCATTAATCACTGTTTCTGCTTCTTGCATAATATTCTCTCATTTCTTCATAATTTTTAAAGGGAAAAACCACCAAAAATAGCTATTTTAGAATTCAGCCTTTTGAGATTTTTATTTAATTCTAACTTACTGCATTTTACTAGAGTTTCTGACTTTTCACAGTGCTGTTTTTCACCTGACTATATATAGACAATCTTTTCTTACTGCCTTTGCTTCCATTATCTGCCATATGCTAATCCTTCTGTATTGCATATATTACTTTATATGTATGCACACCTTGTTAGCAGCCTTGTATCTGTTTCTTTCAATCTCCCTTCTCTTCTGCTTTCTGTACCATTTTATTCTGCAGTCCAACTCTTTTGCTAAAATTTCTTTCAGTAATGTGTTGGAATTAAAAAAAAATTTTATGTTTTAGTGATTATGAAAATCTTGGGTTTATCTTTGATTTACCAGTTTTTTTCAGTTGATGAGATCTCCCCTGAGTCTTGTCTTCATCTCGCTGAATGGTCCCAGCTCTCTCAGCTTCTCACACATGAGATACTCCAGTCCCTTGATCATCTTGGTGGCCCTTTGCTGGATTTTCTCCAATATTCCAATGTCTCTCTTGTATTGATGAGCCCAGACCTGGACACAATATTCCAGTTTCGGTCTCACTAAAGACTGAGTAGAGGGGCAGGATCACTTCTTTTGATCTGCTGGCAACACTGATTGTAATGCAGCCCAGTATGTTAAAGCCCTTCTTTGGCACAAGGACACATGCTGGCTCATGTTCAACTTTGTGTCCTCCAGGACCCTCAAGACCTTTTCTGTAAAGCCCCTTTCCAGCTGGGTGGCCCCCAGCATATACTGGTGCATGGAGTTGATCTTGCCTGGTTGCAGGACTTTGAACTTCCCTTTGTTGAACTGCATGAGGTTCCTGTCAGTCCATTTCTCCAGCTTGTCAAGGTCCCTCTGGATGACAGCACAATCCTCTGGTGTATTAATGTATTAGGTTTTCTGTAAGGGGGTTTTGGCTGTGTCTTTGGTAACAGGGAAAGAAGGTGTTTTATAAGGTGTTTTATAAGGCACCAGTGTGGACAGTGATG
>NW_010157733.1:0-504 GCF_000695765.1 Mesitornis unicolor
TGCCCAAGCCCTATTCTCCCTCAACCTGGAGTCATCTCAGGGGCTTCTGAGTTTGGCCAAATGCCCCCTGCCTGATTGAGCTTGGGGCAAGAAGCCTTCCCATGCCTGGCAGGGCACCAGTGGGTGCTCCAAAGCACTGGGACCCCTCGCAATCCTCTGCATCCCATTTCTTATGGCTGCTGCCCCTGGTTCTGCAGGGGATGAGGATGGTGAGCTCTGCAGTGCTCCTCAAGAATGCATTCCCTTGGTCTTGCCACTGCTCCCCAGCTGCAAAGGTCTGATTACCTCAGGTACCTCCAGGAGCTGGTGGTTCCTTTCATCTCCTGAGGTGCTTGACTCTGCTCCCCAAAGGCTGAAACAGGATTTTCATCCATAAGATGGGCTTTGAGTGTGGCCCCACCAGGAGCTGGGTCTTGCAGCAGAGAACTTCCAGTAGCCTCATCCAGGTCTCTCTCCCTCAGCCCTCTCCAAGTAATTCCAGCATCTCCTCAAGGGCTCCATCTC
>NW_010157734.1:0-256 GCF_000695765.1 Mesitornis unicolor
TCCCGTAATTTCCCCAATGATTATTAATGATGAGGACTGCTTGTGCAAGCCGTCATGAGACATTTGTGTGTTTTTTCATCAGACCATTAGTCCGCTCAACGATTCCATTGGCTTGCGGGTAATATGGTGTATGAAACACCCACTTAATACCTTCCCCTCGAGCCCAATCTTGAACCACTGCAGCTGTAAAATGTGAACCATTGTCACTTTGAATACTCTCAGGAGTGGGTAAAACACTGAACCATTCACACAAAAC
>NW_010157735.1:0-2368 GCF_000695765.1 Mesitornis unicolor
GAGGTAACCAGGCTGAGAACCATTAGAGAGGTCAAAGTAGCTAAGTGGAGTCTATTAGAATAATAATGCCTTTGTAGAAGTTGTTTAATGGACAAAGGGAGAAAAAAAATTGCTTATTTTTTATCTTCCTTGTTCCTAAAAGATAAAGTTAGGAAGGAATTTTTAGTGAGGAGTGTAAACTTTAGATCTTAACCTCAGATACCTCTTGCCTTCTTTTCATGTTAAACTGATATGATTTTGAAAAAAGCTTGGTCTGTCTTTGACTATCACGCCTGAAACAGCAAAGGGGAAATAGATTCAAAGTTCCCTGGTAGGATCTACAGTTCAGCAGAATGTGGCATCTTCTAACATCTTATCTACCTCATGAACATTTATGCTATCTGTGAAAAGGCTTTTATACTTCACCCTGCTCCAGGCTTCACGTTATAACATGATCACTTCATCAGGGTCATTATAATAGCTTCTGTTTGATTAAAACCAGTTTCCCTCCACATTTTATGAGGTCTTCAAAAGTCAGGTCTGTGCTTTAGAAACAGCTTGGTGAGTTCTTTTCAGATTATCTAAACAGGAAAGAGACTAACTACCAATATTTTAAGGGCATTCTTCTCCCAGGCTCAGCTCTTTCAGGAGAAAACTAGAAGCAAAACTCAAGATAGCTCAAGCCATGACCTGATTGAGTGACTAGAATTTTTATCATGTCATCGGTACCAAGCCTTTTCCTTTACCAGTGCAGATTTCCAGATATCACTTGTGCCTTGTTTCCCCATTAAGTACCCTCACAAGAAAATGTCAGCAGAGCTGCTAGATTCTCCCTAAGCAAGTATGTATCACATGGGAGAAAAACTATGTGAAAACAGTCAACGTGTGGGTGGACCAACTCATAGGACAGAGGGAACCTGCTATGTGACTAGGACACAGCAGTAGGGAAGAACAAGTAGGTGGGTACTAGATTGATTGTCTCACTGGAGTAAGCATACCTCCTAGGAATAACCCAGGAGGCTCCAGTAATTTTTATTTTGTGTGAACATAGGTTAGGCTGGCCAATATAATGTCTAGCAGTGAAGCATCTCACATGTAAACAAGGAACAATGGGCTGTCTGGGAAAGATGAATGCTGGCAGCAGGTGGTGGTGCTGTGACTGCTATTCCATGGCCTCATTTGTTTTCTGGTCCCCATGGAGCTAAGGCATTTTCTGCTTTCAGTGCTGGCAACTTACTTAATGTCTTTTCATGAAAACTATGGTAGAACTTTAATTTCTGTCTTATACAAGGAAAGTGCCCTTTGTCAAACACACTATTGCTGAAAAAACCATGCAGATAGCACAATAAATGAAGGGGTAGGTGTTCCTGTTGTCTATTAGTAAATGAAATAGTGAGTGGAATTGATCCTCAGTACTGTAACTGCATCATCTCTACTGTTAAACACGGGACCCTGTCACTCTCCCAACAATTCCTTTGTGTGGCTTAGGCTAGGGACCATTCCCAATAGGCAGGTTCTACCACTGTATTGTACAGAGTAAGGACATAAAAAGGGTTTGGCAGTTAGCCTTGCAGGACTGACCCTTGCTGGTGGTCACGGGACTTTCCAAGAAAAGGTGCTGTTGGCTTCTGATTTTCAAGACTTCTTGGGAGAACATACTAGAAGCTAGTCTGGAAATTTCCTGTTTCATTATGTCCTCAAGAATCTACCAAATATTAGTGAAGGTGCAAAGGCTTGTAACTGAACAGTGTAATGAAGCCAAAGAGATTTACTACAATAATTTTTTTACATTTAATTTTGCCAAATTCCGGCTATTTTCTAGACCACAGCTTTAACTGTTATACAGGTGTATTGGATTTTCTGTGAGGGGTTTTTGGTTGTGTCTTTGGTAATGGGGGAAGAGCTATGGAGATGGCCCTTTAAGAAGCTTCCTAAAAAGCTCCCCCTTTTCCTTTGCCAGACCCACCTCTGACCAGGGCCAAGCCAATCAGCGCCTCTGCGAATTCATGTATTTAAGGGGGGTGCAGGGCATGCCTCTCTCTCTCTCTGGCACTGGCCCTGACCAACGTGGCCCAAGGTGTGGGTGGTGCAGCCCCGGCCTTGCCTGGCTGGGCTTGGCCAGCCCTGACCACAACCTAAGCTTAAGCCTCTCTGCAGTTCATCCCGAAAAAAGGAGAGAGTGAGCCAGGATCTCCATAACCATCAGAAGAGACCTGCAGTGGAGAAAGGCCTGAGGAGAACAACTTTGAAGAACACCAAGGTTGGTTTGAAGGAAAGAAAAGAGAGGGAGGAGGAGGAGGATGCAGAACCCAGGTTTCCCCTTTGCAACCCACGGCAAGAGCCGAGTGACCTGGTTGTTTTGTGAGGGAACTGTGACCATGGGCAGACC
>NW_010157736.1:0-3793 GCF_000695765.1 Mesitornis unicolor
CTGTGCTTGGCTGTGCAGCCGATATTTTTGCACCTGTTTCTTGAGTTACCATCTGGAGTGTGGCTCATAAACAGCAAAGGACAGGATCTTGCTGTAACACCAAAGGGGCTAGGACTGAAAGCTGTTGCTGAGTTTCACCTTCGCTTGGAAGTGCTTCTATTGCTCCACAAAGCATTGGGCTCTGTGTTTCTGTGCTTCTCTAGGAAGCCAATGTTGGCTAAGCATTTTCTTTGCTGCTGGCCGGAGCCCAGCTCTGAAATGATACAAGGCTGTGTCCTGTCCCAAAATCAAAGGGACTAGGATTGAAAGCTGTTGTGGGGCTTGACCTTTCCTGGGAAGCACTTCTGTAGCCCAACAAAGGCTTGAGCTCTGCCCTTCCGTGCTTCGCTAGTCACTCAATGTCCGCCCCCTTTTTCTTTCTTGGCTGCTGGTCGGAGCCATCCGTCAAATGGAAACCATCAAGGTATTCTCCTGCACCAAAGATGCTAGGACTGAAGGCTGTTGCTGGGCCTAATCTTTTCTGGGAAGCGCTTCCGTACACCCACAAACGCTTGGGCTGTACACTTCTGTGCTTGGCTGGGCACCCGATGTTTTTGCCCCTGTCTCTCGAGTGGTTTTCTGGAGCCTTGCTCATAAACAGCAAAGGACCAGGTCCTGCTGTAACACCAAAGGGGCTAGAACTGAAAGCTGTTGCAGGGCCTCACCTTCCCTGGGAAGCGCTTCCATAGCCCCACAAAGCTTTGTCCTCTGTGCTTCTATAGGAAGCCAACATTGGCTAAGCATTTTCTTTGCTGCTGACCTCAGCCCAGCTCTGAAATGCTAAAAGGATGCGTCCTGCACCAACATCAAATGGACTGAGATTGAAAAGTGCTGTGGTGTCTCACCTTCCTTGGGAAACTCTTCCATTGCATTTTTTTGAATTTTTGGCACTTCCTCAACTTTTTGTCTATTCTGGCATTATTTTGGTGCTTTGTTATCATATGTTGTTAATTTTGGGTTTTTTTGGCATTTCTGCTGATTACCAAATTTTTAGCTTTAATTCTGTTTTATTTCTGCTTGTTTTCGGCCTTTTCGCCTTATTTGGCACATTTTCAGCTTTTTGGTCCTTCTGGCGGATTATGGTGCTTTTGCATCATATTATGTCATTAAAGAGTTTCTTGGCATTTCTGCCTTTATCACGATATTCAGCTTTATTTCCTTATTAGTCACATTCGCTTCTTTCTGACATATAATACTGACCTTAGTGCTTTCTTCATGATGTCTCGGCATTTTAGAGTGTTTCCTTGCATTTCCATTGATTTTCAACTTTTTCCATTTAATTGGCACTTTCTCAGCTTTTTGCCATTTCTGGTGGTTATTGGTGCTTTTGCATCATATTGTGGCAATGTAAGAGTTTCTTGCTATAACTGCTCCTTTTGGTCTTTTGAGCCTTAACAGGCTCTTTTTCAGCTTTTTTTCGATTCTGGTGGATATTGGTGCTTTTACAGCACATTGTGCCAATTTAAGAGTTTCTTTGCATAACTGGTGCTTTTGGTCTTTTTCGCCTTATTCCGCACTTTTCCAAATTTTTGGCTTTTCTGGCAGATTGGTTCTTCACATCATATTGTGTCTTTTTAACAGTTTCTTAGCGTATCTGCTGATTTTCAACTTTTTCACCTTAACACGCACTTTTTGAGCTTTTTGGCGTTTCTGGCAGATGTTGGTGGTTTTGCATCATAATGTTGCATTTTAAGTGTTTCTTGGCATTTCTGCTGATTTTTGACTTTTTCAGCTTATTTCGTACTTTATTTTGGTACATTTTAAGAGTTTCCCTTAAAATGCAAAGATATGATTTAAAAAGCACCAATATCTTCCAGATATGCCAGAAAGCACAGAATGTGCCTAATAAAATGGATATGGTTAAAAAATCACATAGAAGAGCATAAATCCCTTATAATGTCACAATATGATTCAAAAACAGCAATATCCACTAAAAACGCCAAAAAGCTGAGAAAGTGCCAAATGAAGAGAAAATGTTGAAAATCAAAAGAATTGCCAGGAAACTCTCTAAAATGCCGAGATGTCATAAAAAAAGCACTAAGGTCAGCAAGATATGCCAGAAAGAAGAGAATGTGACTAATAAGGAAATAAAGCTGAATATCGTGATAAAAGCAGAAATGCCAAGAAACCTTTAATGACACAATATGATGCAAAAACACCATAATCCACCAGAAGGGCCAAAAAGCTCAAAATAAGCCTAATAAGATGAAAAGACTGAAAACAAGCAGAAATTAAAGAGAATTAAAGCGAAAAATTTGCTAATCACCAGAAAGGCCAAAAAAAAACCCCACAAAAGTAACAACATATGATGACAAAGCAAGAAAATAATGCTGGAATAGAAAAAAAGCTGAAAAAGTGCCAAAGTGCTTCTCTGGGTAGAGGAGCACTTCCAAGGGAAGGTGAAACCCAGCAACACCTTTCAGTCCTAACCTGTTTCTTGTGTGAGTCAATATTGAACGCTTGGCATTTTGGAGCAAGGCTCCGGGAAGCTACTGAAAAATCCTGGAGGCAAACGTTGGCTACTGAAGGAAGCAAAGAAGTCCATAACCACAGGCTTTGTGGAGCTACAGAAGCGCTTCCCAAAGAAGGTGAGGCCCCACAACAGCGGTCAATCCTAGTCCCTTTGATGTGGGTGCAGGAGCCAGCCTAACATTTCGCAGCTGAGCGAAAACGTCTGCTGCCTGTCAAATGGAAACCATCAAGGTATTCTCCCACACGGAAGATGCTAGGACTGAAGGCTGATGCTGAGCCTAATCTTCTCTAGTAAGCGCTTCCCACAAAGCTTGGGCTGTACACTTCTGTGCCTGCCGTGGGAGGAGACTTCTTTGTCCCTGTTTTTTCAGTTGCTGTCTGGAGCCTGGCTCTGAAACAGCGTAAGACTGGTTCTTGCTGTAATACCAAAGGGGCTAGAACTGAAAGCTATTGCAGGGCCTCACATTCCCTGGGAAGAGCTTTCATAGCCCAACAAAGCATTGGGCTCTGCGCTTCTCTGCTTTTCTAGGAAGTCAACTTTGGCTAAGCATTTTCTTTGCTGATAGCCAAAACCTAGCTCTGAAATGATACAAGGCTGGCTCCTGCACCAAAATCAAAGGGACTAGGACTGAAAGCAGTTGTGGGGCCTGACATTTTCTGGGAAGCACTTCTGTAGCCCAACAAAGGCTTGTGATCTGCCCTTCCGTGCTTTGCTAGTCAGTCAATGTTTGCCCAATTTTTTTTTATTTGGCTGCTGTTCGGAGATGTCTGTCAAATGGAAACCATCAAGGTATTCTCCCACACCAAAGATGCTAGGACTGAAGGCTGTTGCTGGGCCTAATCTTTTCTGGGAAGCGCTTCCGTACACCCACAAACGCTTGGGCTGTACACTTCTGTGCTTGGCTGGGCACCCGATGTTTTTGGACCTGTTTCTCGAGTGGCCATCTGGAGCCAGCTCATAAACAGTAAAGACCGCGTCTTGCTCTAAAACCAAAGAGGCTAGGACTGAAAGCTGTTATGGGGCCTCACCTTCCCTGGGACCATCTTCCATAGCTGGACAAAGTCATGGGCTTTGTGCTTTTATGATTCTCTAGGAAGCCAATGTTGTCTCTGAATTTTCTTTGCTGCTGGTTGGAGCCCAGCTCTGAAATGGTAAATGGCTTGCTCGTGCACCAACATCAAAGGGACTAGGGTTGAAAGCTGCTGTGCTGTCTCACCTTCCCTGGGAAGAGCTTCCGTAGCACCACAAAGCTTGGGCTCTGCGCTTCTGTGCTTCTCTAAA
>NW_010157737.1:0-20272 GCF_000695765.1 Mesitornis unicolor
CTCTCTCTGACCCTTAAACGGAGACAGTAAGTTTGCTTCAAAATTGCTCTGTCCTTCAGAGAGTTCATGCTCTAGCAAGCTCTGAGAAGGACAACTCAAATATATACATGATGTATATAATTTCTGTTTGAAAACAGTTTCTCCAGCAAGTTACTACTAAAGTTGTTATTCCTAGTATGACTAGCAACTAAATCCCAAACACTGGCATTACAATCAGGATTTTAATGCTTACCTTCCTAAACACCCCAGAAATGCACCTGCTTTGCAGTGAGATTAAGCTACAGTTACTATGAGAACATGGTTTGCTGTTGTTTGGTTTGGTTTTTTTTTATTTTTTTTTTACTCTCCTTGCTATTACATTATACCAATTAAGTCTTTTATATATCTAAATCCAGCTGATCAAATTTTCAGCCTGAAGCTATGCAGTGTAGCTCCCTAGACAGCAGCAGTGTGGTGCTATTTTACACCGAGGAGGACCTCACCTGTTATGATGATGCGAGGACAGCATCTCAAAATACATAAGAACACTTAGCAACATGCCATAACAGCATATAAGCTGAACTGAAGAAAACAGCAAATCGGATCAAAACCACAGGGGGAATTTAACTGGGTGAAATATTGTTAGTTTACCTAAATTAGGATTTGGACAGGCCTACGGCAATAGCATAGTGTTTGCCATGTAGCTGTCTAGCCTTGGTATGACCATTAACAACTGATTAAGTGACCAATAGTTACTTACTTAAGTAAAGATGACTTGTGTAATTTGTGGCTTTTAATTTCAAGTATTAGTGTATATTACATTAACATCTGTGCGCTCTTGCTTTCAGCACAGCTCCAATTTGAAGTTCCAAGTATAAAAGAATGCAATTTAATACAATTGTGGTCATTTTATTTTCTTCAATAAAAGCAATCATTGCCTATAGCAGGTTTCAGAGTGTTGTGAGCAACTTGTAACGTTTACCAAATGTCTGTTAAAAGGAGTCTCAAACCTGAAAAAAGGCTTTGGTGGGTTTTTTTAATTGGCATTGTATTTAGTTTTAAGATGGAAAAGCACAGACCGTTCAGAACACCTGGCAGTCACTGAAGTAAAATGAAAGGTATTGTTTTGCAAAAAATCACACGTGAGTTCAAAGCAAACAATAGCCTAATTCTTTTACCTTAATCAATTAAAAGTTAGCGTGTGCATTAAGAGCTTGATCCTTATCATACTGAAATTAATACTAAATTCTCTCTGGCTTCAATAGCTACAGCAGAATCCAAGAAATTGCCTTCTAGATTGATCTGAAAGAACTATTCTAGATTTTAACAACAGTATTCTTAATAGCAAGAATAATGCTTTGAGCAAAAGAATGGTAATCAGGAGTCTTGTATTCTGTTCCTGGAGCATAAAATAGCATGGTCAAGCTTAAGGCCATGCCTAACTGCTTTCCTGAATGGAGCTGCTTTCTGGAGTTAAAATTTCTATGCTGAGCACTGCCCTCCGTGTATTTGGCAAGATCAGTTAGGACATCATCCTGCCAAGTGGCACACACTCTTGCCATTTGTGGCAGGGCAGTGTCATCTGGGCAACTCCTTACAGGTCCATACCCTTGGTAAATATCTTCATTTTTAAAAAAGGGATAATAATGCCAAGATGACCTGGTATAGATGGTGTGAAGTTAAAACTTTTCATATGATATGGTGTGTTTGGAGATGAAGTGATATATAGATGCAAGGTTTCGCTATGACATATAATTTTCATATAATTTTACATAAACATATAATTTTCAGATGTGAAGGTCCTCTGGCTTGCTAGGACTCCAGTTCTTTGTTTTGGATGTTGTTACTGACTTCCCATCTTGATCAAGTGCTGAGCACTTTCTATATAAGTCCGAAGTCCCTTCTTTTGCAAAGTGGAGGAGGACTGGAGGCCATTCCAGTGTTATATTTTACCAGCAGCAATCTCTCAGAGTGTTTAGCAGTCTCTGTCTAAAACTGAGGAGTAGTGAAACAAGAAGGGGATCATGATGATGAATAGAGGAATATTTATGTACCTTAAGGTAAGATGAAAAGTTGGAGTGATTGGTACAGTTCTTGAATTTGCTAAAGTGTTCACATTGCTTCTGCACTCTTGGAGTCTGAAACCTGATTTCAGTCAACTGTTTTCTTCCAAAGAGTTGGAAGTTCCTGCTCTGAAGAAGTATGTTGATTCTTTGCTGTTGAAATATAACACAAGCTACTAGCCTCATCAAAAGACAAAAAGTCCTGGGTTATACCGCCTTGAATCTGATCTTAGCCCTGTTGGAAGTTTGCAGGTGTGCCCCTATTTAAGGATAAGCTGAGCTCTTGCCTCTTTTCTCTTTGGCTTCGTTTTCTTGCTTGTGCTGCTGGACTATGCTTAAAGTACTCTGTCCTTTTGTTCCACCTAAATACAGTGTTCCACTTATATGTCTGCTCCTTTGTCCATCCTGGTTCTCATGGGGTCCTCAAACTGGTTGTACAGGGGGAGTCTTGGATCACTGCTGTACTAACTTCCCACCAAAATGTCTAGGCAGTTCTCACTGGCAGTGATGCTGACCAGAAAATAATATAATAATGAAGTAGAGGCCAAATTCATACAGGAAAGTTATAGTACAAGTCTACAATTGGAGCCTGGGGTAGCTAGTATGTTACAGTTCTCCAACCTCAGTGATGCTCATTAATCACCCCAAGGGTTTAACATTGGGCACCAAAATTTGAAGAAAAAAAAGAAAGTGTCCACAATTGAGTCTAGAATGTGGAACAGTGCCTTAGTTTTAGCTTCAGCAATGGGCTTGTAGGGCAGCCTTTATTTGGAAAGCAAGCAGATCCAGATCCAGATTCAAATTACAGGTCCTGCATCCATCACGGCATGGCACCTGCTTGATCAAGCACTGAGACAGGAACTGAAGAAGTTAATAAACTCTCATTGGTTTTTCTGGCTCTATCTTCACATTTGATTTCTTTTCACTGTTTGCATTTACAACACATTTGCAAGCCTGGCATTTTACAAGAATATAATAAGAGTGGTAATTAGAACAAGCTGGAAGAGTCCAAGTCAAAGTCAATAGTTACCTTTTATTTTTTTTGTAAGCAGAACTTGTCAAGTTCAACAGAGAAATTTTCTTCATAATCATTTATTACAACACTTACTATCCGAAAAAATTAAACCTGTGGCTTTCTTTCCAAAACAGATATAGCAGGTTGAGGGACATCAAACTTAAAGGGATTATATATTTCAGTTTAACCCCCCTCCACTCCACAAACAAAAACATTAAATAAGACAATAGCAAAATTAGACTCTGTTCACAGAAGATAAACTGCCTGGCTGGGATTCATAACTCTGTGGTTCTTCCAGGAGAAGCTGGGCCCTGGGCAGTAACAGCTGTGTTGCTTTGGTGCTCACATCTGCATCATATCTGCAGGAGCACTGAGGTGCAGTAAGCCATGGGAAACAGAAGAGGGATCTTTATACCCGACAAAGGTACCAGTCTAATTGATGGAGAACTTCACAGGATGTTGAAGCATCTTGCAAAGTGTTAACATCTAACAGGAAAGCTTATGGCCCAAATGCTGCACTCTGCAAACATTAATACAGACTGCTGTTAGTCAAGGGAAATACTTTGTGAGGCTCATTACTTTAATTGGTCCCTGTCATCTAGTTTAAAAGGAGAAAAGAAAAAGTGCTCCTGACAAAGAAACAAGGCTCACTGGAAGTGGTATTTTGCTGTTGTAGGGGTGCGTGCATCTATCATAGCCTCGTCCACCATTGGCACATAGCAGCAGCAGGCAGCAATTCCCTGGCACAAGTATTTGTCTATAATACTACTGTTACAACCAGCTAGGATGTGTGTATGTCTCAGCCTCTGACACAGGTTGGAGTGCCACCAGCCTGAACGTGATGGCCCTTTTCACTGCAGACAGCCATGGGTTGTTCTCCTGCTTCACCTCTTCTGAGGTTGAGGGGCTCACAAAGCTGCTAGTCTCTCAAATCATTTTAAGTGCAGTTGTGTGGGAATGAAGATTCAGCAAGGACTGCTGTTGGAAACTAATTGTACCAGGGGCTTGTTGTGTAATCAGGGATAAGCCATGAACCTCTACTTCCTTATCTGTGGTGTGGAACTAATATTTACCTAAGGCAATGCCTGTTGTGATGCAGAGGTGTATGTCAGGAGACCTTTCCAGGGATGAAAGACACTGTGTGCAAGTGATTACTGCTGTTGCCGGTTCTCTGCAGTTGTAGCTGTGACAAAGGTGCCAGCCAGGGCACATCGCAGGACCGGCCTATGCTGGTCTAGGCTGTTCCCATCGGAACCCAGCTAAGAGAAGTTCAATTGTGCTGTTAAGATTTGTGCATATATGTTCCTGTAGGTGTGTTGGTTTCTCATTCACAGCACTGGCCACTGAAGGTTTTTACTGAAATTCCCTTCAGTTGTAGAGCCTAAGTTGAGTCTATTAAGGCAAAGTGTGTACTCTGCTTTCTAGATCATTTAAAATCTGTGGCAAAATTAACAATACTGTTTTGGTTAATTGTCCTCATCCAAGAAACGCTGGCAGGTCCCCTGGGTCTCTACAGCAATTTATTTTATGCTGTAAAATGCTTTCTTCCCTAGAGTGAAAATGCATAGGCCTGTCATTATGTGACTTTCCAGTTCCACACTGATAAAGGCTACCTGTGCTTTTTTTTTTCAAGCCAGTGAGCAAGTGTCGCATTTACTGTAATAGTCTTACAGACTTATTTCTATATTTTTCTTTCCATTGTTTTTGATTTGATATTACAAGATTGATAATAACATTTTGTTCTTTGTGAATCTTGCCCTGTACTGATTAGCCTCCTTTTTTCACAGAAGTCAGCCAAGCTAAGTCTTTCTTTTTGATTCATGCAGGTTGTAAGGTCAGTTCTGGTGAGTATGATTTGCTAATGAATGCATGCTCCATTTCTCAGCTGGCTGGTTCTGCAAGTAGGCCTCGACAAATAGACTGACATTTGAATTTAAGGGGAGATTCAGAGACCTAGTAAAAAAATATTTGAGAATAGATTTAGAAATCTGTACAGTGCAAACGAAATATAAAATAGAATAAATAAAAACATTTTGATATTAAGAACATGTATGTGTGTGTGTATATATAGAGATATAAATCCCTATTAAAGATTACAAAGTTTATATAATTTTATATATGTCGCCATCACTCTGAGGACTCCTCTGTGCTCCAAAGAAATGGGAAAACTGAAATATAAGGAAAAGAAAGGAAAGGTGTAATGTGGTAAACAGCATTTCCAGTGTAATCACAGAATCATAGAATCATTTGGTTGGAAAAGACCTTTAAGATCATTGAGTTCAACCATAACCTGTCCACTTCCAAACCATATCTCTAAATCTTTTAAATACCTTCAGGGATGGTGACTCCACCACTTCCTTGGGCAGCCCATTTCAATGTCTGATAACCCCTACAGTGAATAAACGTTTCCTAATATTTTCTAAACCTCTCCTGGTGCAACTTGAGGCCATTTCCTCTAGTCCTATCACTTGTAACTTGAGAGATCGACCTCCACCTCACAACCACCTCCTTTCAGGTAGCTCTATAGAGGGTAATAAGGTCTCTAATGGCATGGCAACCGTCAGTGCGGAGGAGAGACTCACAGGGTCCCTATTTCATGTCATTTCCCAGGTGCACACAGAGGATGGGACAGAGCATGGGCAGAACTGAGTATGCTGCTCCCCCGTAGCCCACCAGCCACACAGACTGGGCCATCTTAGGTGACGTCTAGTCTGGACTAACTTTCCTATTACTGAGAGAGACAGAGACCAGAATTTGAATCCTAGGTTGCAGTTCATCCTTTGGCCTGTTCTTTTGGCACCACCACTATGCCTGAAAGCAGAAGAGGATTCTAGAGGCAGAATCACTCTGTGTCTACCCTGATTTTTACACCCTTTGCCTCAGCATCAGAAAAATTAGAGGAAGAATTAGAATTCAGACAAGGTGAATGCCAACAGATGAGGCAAGGGTTAGGGTCTAAGACACTGCCAGGGACTTCAACAATGGCTTTGGTTTCAAGTTTTGTCTTATTCTTCCTGTGTGACTGCACTCAAGTTATTTCAACTGTCTATGTCTCCATCTACCCTGCTGTGAAAGGCAATGGGCAATACCACTCCATTTCTACTACCATTTGGTTGTAAACCACTCAGAAGAAAAATTGTCTCTCATTACTGTCTTTAGCAATGGATTTTCCAGCCTTACAGATGACTTTTGGTCCTACATAGTGGTAATTAAAGTTATTCATGACCTAGTGGCTTTTCAAAGGGAAGCACCATTGTGTGATCCTTGGTATGAAAGGTCTCTGAGAGGTGGAAGGAAAATACAGATGTCTATGGAGCCCTCAGCATCCTCAACAGTTCTGACCAATAGAGATTTTCACAATTCATCTAGCACATACCAAGAGTATTTGAGTCCTCCAAAATGCAAAATACAGTTTAATTTCAATGGTGAGAAGGCAGTGTCTCATGAATAGAACTGGGAATTTCACTGTGACTCACTCCTGACATTCAAAACTATATTTGTCATCTCCAAGGAATATGTCCTAAATACCATGTGGGAATCAGAGGTACTTTCCGACTGTCATGTTCAAGTTATTTTACTGTGTAAAGGAGAAATTAAGAAAATTTACTGAGAGTGAAAGAGATGTGGGGAGAAAGGCACAAAAAAGAGGAATGTAATGCTAGAGGTAAGAAACAAGGGACAACAGTAAAAGGGGAGAGTTTTGGGTACCAGTGCTTACCCTGTAAGATGCTTCTATATTTTATTTTTAATGCAAAGTGAATAATATGTTCCACTGTCATCCTTACCACTGTTACTTAATTCATATTTTTCCTTTTACCAGGCCTCTAAAAGAAAGAAAGAGTCCTGAATGGATTTTGAGGAAGAAAACTACAGGCTGTACTTCAGGAACAGGCTCCAAACAGCATGTCCCTCTTTGCTTCTGGTGCATAACACCACAAGTGAAGATCTCATTTTGTTTAGACTGAAGTTTCTAGTACCCCATATAGAGTACAGGCAGGTTGCGAAAATCAGGCACTTAAAATGTAAATATTGTTGTGCCTGTTTTCTAGACACCAGTGTCTATTACAAATTCTTAATCCTTATCCTGGGATTAGAAAAAAAATTTGAGTTGTCTGGAAAATCTCTGATATAAAACTGCCCTGGTTTCGTACAGAACACATCATAGGTACAGTCATTTAACTTGCATGTGAACACCTGGCCAAATTGAATGTCTTAGAACAACTGGTAATTTGATTTCTTTGCAATAATCTGCATGTAAACCGGCATGCAAAATCTTAATTTCAGTTTCTCTAAAATTCCAGCTCTCAGTATAGATATGTTAATGAGTTTCAGCGGAGCATGAGATAAGCTCCAGAAATATGAAGTCCTTTAGGGTACCACATTTGTGCTCTCACTCAACAACTAATTCCATTTTTAATGATCTTGCCAAGATGTTCAAACTACATTAATTATGTCAAATGCTTTGATTGGTGTTTAAACTGTTTTCTCTCCCTGTCAAAAAGGTTACCATTTTAACTGCTCACATGCAAAACAGTTGCAGAATGGTTTGTGTATGGTAATGAGACACACTAATCTTACCTGCTCTTTCAATATAGGTTCGGATTTTTGTGACTGAGATTAGTATAATGACACACTCTTACTTGGTTTATGCAGGAGTACTGCTTAAAAAGGAAATACAGAGAGATTAGTGTTAAAACTTCTTTTCATTTAGTGGATAATGTCTTGAGGAGAGGGGTCTTAGATTTAAATTAAGGATAATTGCATTTAATTGAACGTAATTTAGAAAACAAAGTCTTTTAGAAATTATGGTCAGCTAATGAGTAATCCAATACTTCTGGCAGAAGGGCTGTTGACTGCAAAGCAATTAATTTGATGTTTCAGTGTCATTTTCTCTGCTTCCTCAAAACACAGTCAACACAGAACTCCAATGACACCCAATGTCAGGAAACAAGAAGGTGCAGGGATTTTTTTATGATATTCCCATGCTCTGGTTGGATTCTTGAGGCAATTTTTACTCTCAAGGTTTAGTTTTTTATTTCTGCTGGCATTTAACCACAAGACCAGATCTCTTACGAATAGTATCCAAACAAGCTTGTGGCTAAAATGAAAACGTAGTTTTAAGCATGGAAACTGTCTATGCATCAATTATTCTGTTCAAACAGTTTTCATTAACAATAGCCTGGGTGAAATTTTCCCCGATGCAGCCACATTCAAGGAGAAGTGAGAAAACCTATCCAGGTTAAAAGTAGTTTGCTTCTCTTTATATTAGAGCAGTTTTTAATCATATTAATTCACTGATCCATGTTTCTATGTGGCAGGTTAAGCACTTATGCCAACACATGGGAAAGGTTGGAAATGAGCAACCAATGCAAGGGGCAATGGCACTCTTTTCTGTGGTATTGCCATGTTTGTATTTGCCTTCCTTGTCTGTACACAAAAGGACATGCTGAAGGTGGCCTAGCCCAGCCTAGCCCATGGCTTGATGACATGGAAGGTATTCTTTCTTATCCTGGACATGTTGGGTCTCAATTAGAACAAAAGGTTGAATCTGGGCTTCTTACATCAGCACACTGGACTAGAGAGCAAGGGAGGATTAAGCAGAACTCCAGAGAGAGTGACACAGACCTGCTCAATGTGCAGCTATATTTTTGCAGATAATGTTGTAAGCTATCAATTGCTGTTGACTGAGAGAAATACATTAAATAGCCACTAAATAGAAGACTGGCAGCAATCAGCTGGCTTTGTTAAAAAATAATACCTCTCAGACTTGGAGAGGTGGGTTACTTGTTAAAGTATAAGACTTAAAAAGAATCAAGGAAAAAAAAATGAGATACAATTACTGAGCCATAAAAATAGCTGCTTAAGCACTCATTTCCCTACTTCAGGATGCCTGACTGTACTGCAGCGTCCTTACCCAAGAAAAGCTAGGCTGTCTCTGTAAAGGAGGTAGTTATCAAAAGCTCTCCCATAACAGACCCTCTTAGCAACTTGACAAAGTATCATCAGAGGGAAAACAGAATAACCTATCACAGTTCAGCTGTTTTTCTGCCCCTTTTTCTCCCACATCATGCTGACCCTCAGAACATTTTAAAGACTGATGATCCAGATTTCTAGGAGAGGTGAGAAGGTGCAACATTGGCAAGTCAGCCAAGTGTACAAAGTTGTGTTTCACATCAAGAGCAGTAAGATGCTGAGATGCTCTGAAAACATCCAATTGCATACATCTCTTCTCTAAGTGGACTCTTCTTCCATTTGATATGTAGGAATGAGGAAATAATACACTTTGCAAAGCATTTATTTTCCTAGTGCAGAGTTCCTCTAATGTTGACTGATCCTAGTCAGTCAGGAGATCACTTACAGCCCTTTGATAAGGGAAAGGTAAGTTGTGTTTGAGAGAGTTTACAGCACGAACCAAATAATTGCTGCTTTTTACATGTTTATAGCTGCCTAATTTTCTTTTATGTTTGCTTTCCAGAAAGTACATTTAAGAAACTTCTGTTTGACAATTATTTTACCAATAATTCTGATTTTAAAACATTGTGCTATTTCCTGTATACCAGTTAAATACCGTATTATTTCCTTTTTTGTTTTGTTTTGTTTTAAAGAAGTGTTTTGTGCTGGGGGCTAGTGTTCATTAGCATTCAACAAACCTAACTACCGGAAACATTGTCCCGAAGCAGAAATATAGATGATCTCCTGTAATACATGTGTAAACTGGTATTAGTGTCAGTTCCGTATAAACAGTAAAGCTAGACAAGAAATACTTCAAAGAGAAATTAATTAATGTTGATGATGTTTCAATGTTACAGGAAAAGAGGAAGTGTTTCTTTGTATACAAACAGAAGGTTCTGCCCTGGGCTGCATGTTCTGTCTAAAATGATGGGTTAAGGAACATCTGTACAAAACTATCTGGAGGTATTACGCTATTTCTACTCAAGTCTCTTTTCTGACACCACACAGAGCCCAAGGATCACAGGAAGATTTAATACTAATTTATTTTAGATTTTGGAGTGCCATATGTTCTCAATGGGTCCTGAAATACATGACTTACATCACTGCAAAGTGTTTTACATCCTTCTGAACCATATTTATTTGGCAGTCCTGCACACAGGCTGATTGGAAAACAGACTTTTGTAGGTGGGATGTGTTCCTTTCTTTGATACTCTTCTGCTGGACTCTGTTAGGAGGCTGCATTCCTGTTTAAATTTAGTCTTGACTCAGCTTAGAAGCCCTCATCTAATTGTGATAGCTTCACAAAATCTGGACTGGTTTGCCTCAGCTCAGAAGAAGAAGGGGCGCAATCAGTAGTGTGGAAACATGAGATCTTGCAGAACACTACAGGGAATGGACTTAGCAATATAAACCATAGACAGAGGCAGAAGGAGGAGGAACAGCACAGCAGAGGAGAATGGGGAAAGAAGGACACCCTATAGTAGGATCAGGCCTGCCCTACAACCTCACACCAAACTCCCCTCCCCTGTGCTCGCGGGTTGCACGACCACCGCTCGGGCAGTGCAGTGAGGGCAGCTGCAGCAAAACCCTACAGCTGGGACAAGCTCTGCAGTGGGGCATACTTGAGGGTAGGACTCCAGGAGACCATCAGAAGGGGTGGTTTGTCCTGCTCAGTGAGCCCAGGTGCAAGGTCCCTCTGATGTCCTGGACTGCAGAGAGGTCCTGGTATTAGTTGGCCAGTGTGGGGGACTGGCACTGAAACTAGTAAGCATGAGTGCTGTTGGCCTCCACAGAAAATTATCTTTTCTCAGTTCAGGTTAGTAGATAGCAGGTGCTTTATTAACAAATAAGTTAAATGATGGGAAAAAGTCACAGGAAAGCCCACCTGAAGTTGAAAGTGTTTTGTCTCATTTTCTTTTTAACTGGAGACTCCCTGGAATCCACGGACAACATTAAACTTCCTTTTAGAAAGGGTAATTGAAAAGAAGAAGATGATCAAGGGATGAACAAATGAAGGCTTTTCTTACTGCTGTATGAATAAAAAATGTTATTAATAAGCCCTTTCATTTCAGGCTTCCACTCTTCAGTCACACATTTTGAATGTATAACCACATAGATTAAGTTTTTTACCTCATAAGTCCTTCACCTCACTACAGATGTTTTTGAAAATAGAAAAAGGAATCTCAGAAGGCACACAGTGATAGAGGCCAGTAGGGATATAGATTTAATAAAAAACCCTTTAAAAATGGCTCTTTTGTTTCTCAATTTTCAGCACTTCTATTCTACAACCAATTTTTCACCAAGAGTAGCCGGTCTTATTTTACTGGGGTTTCTTTGTTGTTTTTGTGTGTTTTTTTTAATTTATTTCTTTATTTCAAACTGAAAAAAACCTCACATGGACTCTCCACAGACCTGCAAAACAAAGGCATTAAGGATATGAGATTCTGCAGAAAGGAAAATAATAACACCTACAGCTGAGTGCAGGCTTTCACACCCCTTCAGCACTCCCAGGACATCTGCAGGATGCGACCAGGATACCAGTCTCTTTCTGGGAAACATGAGTCTTGTAGAGGTATTCCACAATGCCTGTCTTTCTGTCTCTTTGTTGATGAAGAGATATTCAACAAAAGGTATAAGCAGTTATCTAGAGCAGTAAGACATGATCTGAGAAGCTTTGAACATCTAATAGTGGGTGGAAAGCCACAGTTGCTCAGCTGTGGTGGCAGGGAGAGTAGCATCCACGTGCTTCTCATTCATATCCAGCTGGAAAGTCCTGGAAAAGCTAGAAACAGCCGCAGGCTAGTAAAATAAGTGTGAGAAGAGAGGAGAGAAATCAATGTCATATGCCTAATGTATTCTCACTCTACAGAACCTTTCCCTCTTTACATTCCTGTGGGGAAAATGTTATTTTTATATATTCATTTTTGCTTTTAAATCTAATCCTGTGTTTTTGCAAGAATATCCTATGCCTTAGAGGACATGTTGGCAGTATACATTTTGGATAGTCACAGTACAATGAGAAGACAGCAAGTGTGTGGGTGTGAGGACGGTCAAACATGTTGGTTTGTGTAGTAGTCTTTTGAAGAAATATTGAACAAAACTGACTTTCCCTCTATGGTACCCTCAGTGTGATTAAAAGGAGGTGTTTTGAGTGTGCATGTCATTGGCTGATGCTAGAATTAAGGTTTAAGAGGAGAGTAGGGTTTCCTCAGACCCCTGACCCTGCTGGTCATAGCAAAGAAAAGTAAGTTCTGCAAATCCAATTGACTAAACACTACAGAGGGTTTATCCCTATTGTTAATTGTATTAACCTACAAAAGGATTCAAGAATTAATTACAAATAAGGATCAGGAGATCAACTGAAGATTTTCAAGGGAGACACTAGTATGTATTAACCTCGAATTGCATAACTATTTGATTTCTTACTGTTTTAGAGTAGTGTGCTTACCTGAATGTAACCCTAACTTTTATTCTTATCTTTGTGTTTTTGTACAGATTGCTAATCATATTCCAAACCCAAACCACCTACTGAAGAAATGCAGAAACAGAAGTGGAAGAATTCTTAGTGTCCTAATTTGAGAGGATGTTATAGCACATATTTTTAAGACGAAACTGCATCTTGCCTCATATCAAGAATAAAACCACTCTTCTTTGACTAAAGCCAGGCAGGATTCTTCTGCTCAGTTTGTACTCAGATTTTCCCTTTGGTTAAGCTTTAGTCAAAAGAGAAGTGGTGCCTGATTAAAAGATAGGATAAATGAACTCAAGTGCTTTCAGAATGGAGAAGCAGAACTTGACTTCAGCACTGGTAATCTACCAGTGAGATCTACCCTAGTCAAGACCACTGCTTGGCACCTATGAAACGCTGCAATATACACCAGCTGGAAGGTGCCAGGGATTGACTTGCTGTGGAAAGATCAGCTTTCCATCCCTGTCTCTTCCCATGGGCTTTTGAAAGCTTTCCTACCAGTCTGTGGCTGCCTTTTTGTACCCCTGTACCTCTAAGTAGCATCCTTAGAAACTGATCGTGCTCCCTTTTAAAAAAGATGTGTTAAACATAAAAGTAAAAAACTCCAAAATACATATTGATAAGCTAAAAAAAAGAGAAGGCAGAAAAGTACCTTGCAGGCAGTGTTAAAAAAGCAGTGGAAGAAACCTTTAGATCTGTTTCTTTCATCCAAGCTCCCATTGAAATGACTCAGAAACCTTTCTCATTCATGTCAATGCAAATATGTGACTGTGGTGTTTGAATATTGAACAGCTGGTCGTCTTTTTCTTTTCGTGCCAACAAGAATTTGATGTATTTTATTACTTCTGAGAAGTACTGCTAGTACTATACAGCTGCAGAACAACAGGAAAATTAAATTTTGACACTAAACCTAAGGGCCCAGATTCCTCCCCTTACTTTACATGACTATTTCCTTTGGTTTCTAGGAAAGCAAGTCACTAGCCATCAAGAATTGTCTGTTCTGATTACATCAAACCCCCAGTACACTGTAAGTATAATCCAACCATCAAGTGCAAGGAGCATTTTCAAGTTTGAACAACTTTGTGTTTTCTAGACATATCAGGAACTAAACCAAGTAATGTTCAAAGCCATAAGGTTCTGTGTCTTTCCTGTATTTAAACCTAAACGCACATTGGAAATCTGAATATTTGGGACCTTGATCCAACACTTGTTCAGTATCAATATGTACAGTTGGCTACAGGGGACACCCTTGTAGCCCAGCAGAGATGTATGTGGCATCTGAACTAGCCAAGAGCTGTTGAACAGATCTGTGGTGTCAGACCAGTTTGCAATGGTCTCTGTAACTTGCCTTTCCAGCACCAGCTGCGAGGCTGCCCACTGCCTGGTATGAAATGCATTTGTCATACAACCTGGCCTGGAAGAAGCCGAACAGAGTAAAAGTCTTCTCCGTAGCTTCAAGCAAAAGGAAGGTGATCACTTATTTCTACTCTCCTGATGCTGGTGTGAGCCCAGCATGTACTGTTCATAGGTGATGACTGATAAGAAATCTGTGATGGGGCTCCTTATCTGAGGTGAGGTTTTTATTGTCACACTGGGTAAGAAAACAATATTACAGGGGCTGGATTTGAGTTTGGAGTACTTGAAGTTGTCATAGCAAAATTTATTAAAGCAAAATGCTTGGGGAGGGAGAAAGAGAGGAAGTGGATTTCAGCAGAGTCTTTCAAAGGGGTCAAGCAAAGTTCTTCCCTTCTCAAGTGCTGTGAGTGATCTGTGGCTCTTTTGGACCACAGGCTTCAGCTGTTTGGAAAACATTGGGTCATCCTAAGTTAGGCTATGTGCTAGTCAGGTGATTATACTGATGATCAGCTGGTAAGAGTCATGCCTCAAAATTATTAGCGAATGCCTGTATCCAGGTACCATTTCTGAGTTTTTTGTACTTTGGCTCTTTGCATTTGTAGAACGATTTGAGGGCAGATGAAATGTCACAGTGCACTTGACTGAAATGTGTGAAAACTTAATTAACAGAATAATTACACAGTAGAAGTGAGATCTCTCAGTGAAAATCTGGCAGGAAGCTTGGGCCCTATGGAGTATGAGTCCAAATATTTAGTCAGTGGAAAAGCCATTAGTCACAAAGAGGATGTATCAGCTGGAAAGAGTTAATCAGGTTCCTAACTTCAAAGAACCCAATATTCCTTAAAATACCCTTCTCTGTGCTTCTCAGGCATGCTATAAATGAA
Source organism: Mesitornis unicolor (assembly GCF_000695765.1). NCBI lineage: Eukaryota > Metazoa > Chordata > Aves > Mesitornithiformes > Mesitornithidae > Mesitornis > Mesitornis unicolor. The sequence goes on from NW_010157737.1 coordinate 14,719, forward strand.
TATGTGATTCTCTCCCAGTTACCTGGGTAAATCTGCATAGCTCAATTAACTTCACTTGATTTATGCCAGTTACACCAACAGAGGATCTGGACAGAACTTAATAGCATCTGTACATCTAATAGCCCAGCACGGTGTATGAAAATTGGGCATTACTCTGTATCAGCCATCCCTTTGCAGCCAGGATGAATAGCAGAAGGATTTGTGATTTATTAAATGGATTCCTTTTCTACAGAGTTGAATCTACACTGCTTCCCATGAATTTCTACACTGGCAGGCCATGTGTTTCTTCTACATACCATATATTTTCTGTGAAAAATATTAAGATAATCAGATAGTCAGTGTAATTTTCTTGTTATCTGGTTAGAGTCACATTGCTTAATCATTTAATCAATAAAAATTTGCAACATGCTAGAAATTTTTCACCTTGCTTTTTTCGTCTTCTTAAATTATTTTAATTTTTATCTGTTGGACAAATTTAAATCCTAGGAATTAATTTTAAAATAAATGAGTTTAGATATTAGTTGCAGTTCATTTTTTTAAGCAGACTGTGGGGTATAAATCTGTTGGGTTTTTTTTAAATATACCTCTTTCATTTTATTTTTCATATAGGGCAATATTTAGGCCACTGAGCTGAAGCAAATCCTGCAGCATGATTATCTTCTCATTGAAATGCTCTCTATTGTGCCTATTTGTTTGATGTGTTTTTCTTGTACATTGTATTTCTGATGGCTTTGGGGTAAAATAATCATTATATGTCACCCATACTATCTCTTTTAATCTCCAGAAGATTAAGCATGTTTATTTAAAAACCCCTTTGATAGCGTCTTCACTAACTCAGCTATTTTTTAAAATTGGAAATAATGAATCGGGGAGATGCAATTTTGATAATGCCATTTACACAACTCCTATGAGGTTAGCTAGCAAAATAACTGGAGATATGTAAGTGTCTGACACACATACAGTGCGAATGGGAAAAATATTGTAATTTCATGTATGCTATGAGGTGCTGGAAAAATACAGTCAGCAAAAGACCAGTTCAGTTAATGAATCACATTCTTCAAGGATCGGTGGACTCAAGAGATGGGTAATGGCATCAGGAATGATTCCCTTCATCTCTGGGTCACCGGTTGAAATCCAGTACAGATATGAAGCAATTAAAAGTCACTGCTATTTGAGGGCTCTTTGATGATCTCCTTAAAATAGAGTCTGTGGACACAGGGACACTGAAAATAAATAAAAACAAACAAACAAACAAAAACACACACCAAATAAAATTAAAAAAAACAACCCACAAACCAAAAACCCCCAAAACCACCCCGAACCCCCCAAAACAAAACCTAGAATATCTGTGAAACTCACATGCTTCATAGCCAGTAGAGTGATCAATAGGGCTGAGCAAAACTTCATTCACTTGCCGGAGCTCATTGTGGACTGTTTGTATGTGCTGTCACATGACTGGTATGTGGCCATCATTTAAGGAACACATGTCTGAGCTTGTGACAGAGGGGTCTGCATAGACAGTCACCAGTGGTGTTCCTTGAACCAAAGTTTACACACTACTGGGAAGTCCACACTACTTACCTGTAATTGCGGCTCTTGCCTGATGCTCGGTTGGGTCTAGGCATGCCCCTGGGACACCACTCCTCCTCACTGTTCTGAAGGAGGTTGGTATGGTCTTGGACTCCAGGACTTCTCTAACATACAGGCATTCCCTTCAAATGGTAGATAGGGCATGCTTTATCTTTCAGGCTTCCTGAATGCCAGGTTATCACTCAGTGGTGTCAGGATTAATGTTGCCCATCATTAATCTGGAGTTTCAGACCACAGGAGGGAACGGGGAGGTCCCAGTGCCTCTGTGGTTTGGAGACTTGAAATTATCTGAAAGGAGGGGTGCAGATAAAGCCACGTGAATGGAAAGAAACAAGCAGGGCATCACCTGCCAGTCAGCATTTCAGCAGGCTTCAGCACAAAAGATGTGCTCTAGAATGACAGTTTAAATAAAATACGTAAGTCTGAAGTGTACTCAGATTGTACAGATGAACTGCTTACACCTGGCACTCAGGAATTTAAACTTATACTTTTTTCCCCCCATATAAGTGCAACATCAGAAGGGAAGAATCCAGAGTGCCAGCCATGGGTCTCACTGTCTGCTTTCCCAAAAACTAGTTCTTGGCAGGAGAATACCAGCTGGTGCAGGACAATGTTTTTTGATTATATATACCTTTGTTGTTCTGAAACTTTATACAGTTTTAGTCTGTAAATTCAAATTCTCTGGAATAAGAGTAAGGAAGAAGCCTTTGTTTTGGGGAATGACAGGGTTCTGTAGCAGCCAAGTCAAAGTCTGAAGAGATGAACCTATTTCAGCCATCTGAAACTGATTTGGCATATAGTGAGAACAGCTGAGACAGTGGGGGAAATTTCACACATATCCCATCCCGTTAGCTGTTAAAGCAATTCTATTTGTGCTCTGCACTTCATTTTTCCTAGAAAATAGACTCACTAAAATACCTAGATAAGCTGGTCTCAGAAAACTGAGGTTATCTTTAAGACAATATATATATTCTTTTTCCCAAGGGGAATTAAAAAAAAAAAAAAAAAAAAAAATATATTTTTTTTTCCCAAGGGAAATAAAAAAAAAAAAAAAAAAAAAAAAGAAGAAGAAGAAAATATGACACTCAGAAGCACAGAAAAAATTAAATTAGATATACTTTTATTTAAATACTCCAGTCCTCACCTTGGCCCAAAAGTGAATCAGCTATCCTCATAGTACGGAGAAAAAAAAATTGGCTCATATTCAGATCTGTGAAAACACAAAATTTCCAATAAGCGAGACATATCTCACTGGGCTTTGGGAAGGCTTTGCACAAATGACCTGTGTAATTAAAATCTGCATTGCATTCCTGGCCCTAGAGAAGTTAACGGCAAAACAGCTGCTAGCAACCAATAACTGTATTTAAGCATTGTTCATAAGGAAAGACTTAGGTGCCTTTTGGACACTGAAAATTAAGATATAAATACATGTTAGCTGTTATCAACATGCATAATTGTAACAAACCGCCTTCAGGGATTGAAAGCTGCACTCACCTATTTCAGGTGCCTCTGATAAGCATATGTGTTAAAAGAACAGCCTATCACAGGAATTAGACAAATGAGGACTTCACTTAATAACCAAGTTCTTGCATATTTCAGTTTTGTTGCTCAAAACACTGAGATATCAAAACACAGAAATCTTCAATTATTTTCACATCAGGGAATTCATATGGACCTTTTTAATTTTATTTTTTACCACTATCATTTTATTTTTTAAATGAAGGATATTTATTTTCCACTTTCTCCTAGAAATGTTACCTTTTTCCTAACTTAAAAAAAGGTGCCCTATAAATAAAATCTTACTTTTTTCTATGTCTGCTTTCAGAAACATTCCTGGTTTCGGTATAGTTAGCAAGCATCAGTTACAGACCTTCATGTTCCCTTTTTCCATTTGGAAACTTGTCCCTGGGGTGATTTTTTAAAAAAACTATGACTGGAGAAAGAAAGGAAACTGGAGAAAAGGGAACATTACATGCCTTTCAATTTTGTTATACATTTAGGGATACAAAGTGGAAAAGTATGATGAAAAGGGCCAAAGCAATTCTGTAAGCTGTAGATTTAGTGTGGCTGTTTTCCTACAGATTTTAATTTGTGTTTGTTTAGAGCTGGAAAATCTCCAAATGCTGGAGTGTTTTATAATGTCTGTTTCTTGCATGAGCTCTTTGATGTGTAATAGGTGAATTCCCATTTCTGTCTTTTCTTCCCAGAACCGCTGACAGGGTCTCACTCATTCTGCACAGCCACCCAAAGGTTGTTGTGAAGATAGGCAAGAAATCTGCAGTCTTCGTTATTTCTGAAGACTCCATATCTTTGTCAAATTTGTCTGAACTCAGGCAAGAGATTCAAAACTTAAGGAAGAAAGATGTAAGTGCAGACAAATTGATATACGGGTAGCAGGATTCTATAAAACACAAGTTTTCATGAATAAAATGTTTTCATGAGTAAAAATGAAATGAAAATTTCCATTAGAAATGCCATTCAATGTTTCAATTTTGCTTCAGATTTCTTGTAAAACTTAGCCAAAATGTAGTTGAATGTCATGTTATAGTGAGTTGTTTTTTCATTATTTTTTGGGTTGTTTTGTTTTGTTTTGTTTTGTTTTGTTTTATAGGAATATTTCCTTCTGTCATAAAGTTCAGCCTATTCTTCTTTCAAAAAGCAGAGAGACAAAGAAATGTTCCTCCCTCCTGTGACCCCAATGCAGATCTCCTGAGGTGACCTGACGTGGCATTGACTAGTGAGGAGACCCAGCTCAGTATTCTTGTTGACACCAATGAGAAGTTCTCCACATTGCTTGCCACAGAGATCTGAATGGCTCCCCAAACCTAGTGCTGGTCTGTATGTATAGATGGGAATGAACTGTTTACTACAAGGTAGTACCAAACATTGACAGAGGTATATTGAATATCATTTGCTCTTGCCTGGCACTGAGGAAAACTTAGTTCATTGCTAATTCATCTGTACCTTGTAAGCCATCTTTTTCAGCACGGCTCTTCTCTGTGGTGTAAACAAAACAAACATTCCCTCTGAGATTAATCTCCACTCCTGCCTCTCTACAAGTAGGTGCTCTTCTTGCTCATACCCAGCATCAAAAGTTACTCTGTCAAGACTGCAGAAAGTAGCAGGCTTCACATGACAATCATTTTGCAGAAAAAGTCAAAGCAAAGAGCTTCTTGACTTATTGGTGCTATCACCCCTTATAAAGTAGTAAATTGTGGCAGAGTCAAGATGACAAGGAAGTGCATCTCAGACATAGGAGGCAGCCATATTTAAAGGTCTTCTCTGGCCAAAGATCCAAGAAGCTCCGGCATCTGCTTCAACATCTAGAGCAAAGAACTTCCTATGGACACAGATATCAAGCAGTGGATCTTTGATAGTGTCTTAGTAGCTGGAGGCAATACATCTGTCTGCTGCCTTTTGCTAATTTTTGTGTTAAAGCATCCTGGCTTGCCTGACATGCCTGGTACAAACACTGAGGTTCCTGCCAAAAGCAGACAGGAGACCAGCCCACACCAGAGGGAGGCTGCAGGTGGGCTGGTGAGGAGGAGAATAGTGATGCCTCTGCTGGCTTGGTATGAGCTGCTTTGGGGTGGCTTTCTAAGGCAGCAGAGGTGGTAGTGGAAGGGCATTCATGTGCTCTCCGCTCTGGTAGGCCATGGTTATCCTCCTTCCTGCACTGCAGCTGTCCTTGTTTCAACAGAGGCTGCCAGTTTTTGTTACTCAAGTACACTTAGGAACAACATCATGAGCTAGGAAAGCAAAGAAGCTAGTTCAGGGTTTCATTAAAACACCTTTTCCCTCAACATCAAGGATAGGTGAAACTGTCTAAATACAATGAAGATTTTTTTATCAATACAATCATACATGTGTGGATAACTAAAGAAATATACATGTATGTACATATACAGGAAAATTATTTCAGGGTTGGTTTCTTCCACAGAATCACAGAATCACAGAACATTAG
>NW_010157738.1:0-3374 GCF_000695765.1 Mesitornis unicolor
TGGCGGGGGGTTTATTGCTGCGTCTGCCCGGAGCCCCGGCAAGTCGCGAGCGGTTTGTGCCCTGCCCCTGCGGGCGCCCAGGCCTCCTCGTCCGGGGAGTTACCGGGCGCTGCCGTAGCCGAGCTCCGCTTCTGGGAGCCTGCTCGGAGCCAGCTGTGCTTCCTCCTTGCAGGCGCCGGTAAGAACTGCGAGGTCCTCTGCCTCTCAGAATGTCTTTTAGGGCCTACGAGGAACTTCCCGAGCACTATGAGTTACATGAAACGATTGGAACAGGTGGGTTAAATGCACAAATGTGTGCAATCTGGTCTAACCACTTCAGCATTCACTGGAGTATGAGTTAACTTTTTACCGCAGAACCTGTAGGTCGTGTTTCAAGTGTGTATTTGAGGGGGCAGGTCTCTGAAAATGCAACTGGAAGTTGGGAGCAGCAGTCGCTTTTTCCCCCCATGAAGTTACCTCATGCTGTGTATGTGGCAATCTCCAGCGTCACTGTGAGATTAGAAGCAGAACCGTGTCATCACGCTGAGCTTTAAACATCTCTTTTTTCACATTCTAGGTGGGTTTGCAAAGGTAAAACTTGCACGACATCTTCTCACCGGTGAAAAAGTTGCGATAAAAATAATGGACAAACTTGCTCTTGGGGTAAGCAAAAGCACAGTTAAAAGTTGGTAGCGTCTCCTGCTGTTCTTGAGTTCTCAAAGAACACAGGAGTGCGATGTTTCAAAGCACTGCCTGCTTGTCCTGTGGGCTGTTGATGAATGCTGTAGACTTGAAGGAATGTTGAGAGAGGACCTCAAGTCTTGTGCTGCCGTGTAGAGAGGGCAGTGTTCTCTGGCTGAGGCAGTGTTCTCTGGCTGTAAAACAGAAGAAGTTAAAGATTGTTATGGTAATTAAAACCAAATGCTGCCGAGAACACAAACACTTTCACATCAGCTCCTCGGGGTCTTGCTGATTGATGTGCCAGTCCTGTCCAACTCCTCACATGCTGGAATTCTGTAATTATGGTAATTAAAACCAAATGCTGCTGAGAACACGAACTCTTTCACATCAGCTCCTCAGGGTCTTGCTGATTGATGTGCCAGAATTGTAGGGGAGCAATGGCAGAGCTGCTGCTGGTTGAACTGGAGCACCTGACCTGACTTGCCTCGTATTCAACTGGAAATTGATGCCCTGAAGAGCCTAAATCACCAGCATATTTGCAAGTTGTATCATGTGATAGAGACACCCAGGAAAATATTCTTGGTGCTAGAGGTAAGAAATGGCATTTCTGCTCTCTTTTGGAGTGTGTCCAGCGAAAGGCAATGAAGCTGGTGAAGGGTCTAGAGTACAAGTCTTATGAGGAGCAGCTAGGGTTGTTTAGCCTGGAGAAAATGAGACTGAAGGGAGAACTTATCCCTCTCTACAACTACCTGGAAGGAGAGTGTAGCCACGTGTGGGTTGGTCTCTTCCCTCATAGCTAGTGGCAGGACAAGGGGGAATGGCCTCAAGTTGCACCACGGGAGGTTTAGGTTGGATACTGGGAGAAATTTCGTTACTGAGAGGGTTGCCAAACTCTGGAACAGGCTGCCCAGGGAGGTGGTGGAGTCCCCATGCCTGGAAGTCTTTAAAAGACAAGGAGATGTTGTGCTTAGAGACATGGTCTAGTGGTGGACTCATGGCTGGATCAGTGGTTGGACTCGATCTTAAAGATCTTTTCCAACGGAAGCCACTCTGTGATTCTGTTCTATGTTTCTTTGCTGTGGCAAAGGTTCCTGGTTCTCGCTGGAGCAGTAGACAATAACAAACTTAAGTTATCTCAATGATGAGTGTGTTCAAGATGCTTTCAGTTTAAAAATGAAACTGGTAACGTCTCCTATATTCTGTCTTCCTGTACAAGCTGCTCTTCACGGTTCACAGGAAGTGAAATAACATTCACTCTCACCTTGCACATCAGTTACACACACTCACAGAATCCCAGAACGTTAGGGATTGGAAGGGACCTCCAAAGCTCATCCAGTCCAATCCCCCTGCCGGAGCAGGAACACCCAGATGAGGTTACACAGGAAGGCGTCCAGGCGGGGTTTGAATGTCTGCAGAGAAGGAGACTCCACAACCTCTCTGGGCAGCCTGGGCCAGGGCTCTGTCACCCTCACAGAGAAGAAGTTGCTTCTCCAATTGAAGTGGAACCTCCTGTGTTCCAGTTTGTGTCCGTTACCCCTTGTCCTATCATTGTTTGTCACCGAGAAGAGCCTGGCTCCATCCTCGTGACACTCACCCTTTAAATATTTATAACCATGAATGAGGTCTCCCCTCAGTCTCCTCTTCTGCAAACTAAAGAGCCCCAGCTCCCTCAGCTGCTCCTCAGAAGGGAGATGCTCCACTCCCTTGATCATCTTTGTAGCCCTACGCTGGACTCTCTCCAGCAGTTCCCTGTCCTTCTTGAACTGCGTTATTTTAAGACGGCATCAGCAGGATATGTAGGAGCCCAGAACTCCTGCGTGGCTGTCACCTGGGCAATCTGTTGCCTGTGAGGTTGGTGTGGTGTATCTGCTGCCGCACGTCAGGCGAGAGTCGCGCTCCTCAGCTTGTTCTGCTGCGGCGCTGACCTGGGCCACACGTGGGGGCACTCGGGTGCTGCTGTGTCAGAGCAGGGGAAATGGGAGCATGTCCTCCAGTTGCTGTGCAGTTCAGATTTCGTTACTGTGTTTATTCTAAATGTATTCTCTTTCTCCCGTCTGTGTGCAGTACTGTCCTGGAGGAGAGCTGTTTGATTACATCATTACTAAGGACCGCCTTTCGGAAGAAGAAGCTCGCATGTTTTTTCGGCAGATTGTTTCAGTGATGGCTTACATTCACAGTCGGGGATATGCCCACAGGGATCTCAAACCAGTAAGCCTGACTAGTAGCCAGATTTGCATAAATAATAACAAACACCCACCTTTATCTCTCCATTAGGAGCTGGAGTAAGTTATGCTTTCTCTGTTCCTGTGTACTTACAGCTCTTTAACTACCATTTTCTGATAGAGCATTATTTCTGCTTGCTGCTACGTTCCTCAAATGAGCCGTTTGTGGCTGTATCTGAGGGAGGAGAAGCAGAACAATACGCTAAAGCTGTGAGTAGCACAGAGACATGGGTCTGACTTTGAATGTTGCTTACAAACAATGTTTTTGTTATCCCCTTTATTTCAGCTCGCAGCTAGCGAGAGGCTTTGTGGTGCTGTTCTGGTGTGCAAGCTGTTCTCCTTTCATGCCCTGTGGAAGAAAGGATACTGTTAATTTAAACAAGGGGTGGCTTCACAGAGGTGCAGGGGAGATGTCTGCTGCTGAGCATCTTCTGTGGTTTTGCTGTCATTGCAGACTTTTATCGTGGTCTAGGGCTGGGCTGGGCACTAAAC
>NW_010157739.1:0-28203 GCF_000695765.1 Mesitornis unicolor
CTCCTAATATTCTGTGATTCTGTGAAATATGTGAAAATATTCCTGGTAGAAATTACCAGCTATGTTCTTCGATAGTTGAACAATGAATAGAGGATGTAAAAAATAAGATTAGAAAGTGGGGGAAATAAGCATCATCTGAGTAACTATTATACTGGATGTATTTTGTGCAGGAGAAAAGGCCTTTAATGCCTGAAGTTTCTTTTCGAGTAAGGTTTTCATAGGTATCAGTGGGCATCTATTTAATCAGTCCTGAAGGCAGCTGATTAATGAAAGACTGGAAAAATAATCCATCTTTATCCTGCAAGATGTTCACAGTAGCCTCAACTTTTTGCAAAACTTTCTCAGACATTTTTGTGTCTGATTCCTCTGACTCTGCTCCGATGGCTTTACCTCTGTCATTGATTTGCTTGGTGTGCCTTAGCACATGTAGCATTGGGCTGAATAAGCTCTAGCTGGAGCTGCTGTTCCTGTGGTAGCACATTTCTTTTCTTCCCTCTCCCACTTTCCATCACAGGCTGTACTTATAAGTGGAGCCTGGGAAGCAATTCTTGGCCAGCAGTACTGTAGCAAATGGATCAGCACAGAGGAAATTATGAGATGATGTTTTAAAATATAGTCTGTGTGGTCAAACTTCCATGTTTTCAAAGCATTTCGTGTCTTTTTTTCTCCTGATATATTCATGTTGCATGTAGAATGTGAGGGTTTGAAATATTCATTTTAAATGGCTGTTGATTAAATCATAATGGTAAAGTCATCTATTTCTGAAAGCTCTATTTCTAACAAGATTTATTCAAGAAAAATTAAAATTAGACTCTAAAGCTTGCTCTGAAGATTAATTTTTTTTTTAAAAAGAGAACTTTGAAAATTGCCTGAGTGATGACTTTTAATTACTGAATGATTCTAAATGCCAAGTGATGGCTTTTAATTCCATTTAATTTTTTCAGCCAAATTATTTAGGCACTATTCAAAATCTTCAACTCCCCATTGTTAATGCATAGGCCAGAAGAAAAAGCATTCAGGCTGTTAGTGCTGACAAACTGCTAAACACTCCATTCGCATGGAGACAGAGGCTCCATTTCCAAGCAGAAGGAGATTTCCTCCTCCCTTTAATCCCATTCCTTCCTCTCCAACTGGGTTATTTCCTCACCTGTTATCTTTGTGTGTTACTGACTCTGTGCTTCATCATTTTTTTGCATAGCTCTTCTCATGGATCAAGATGAGGAAACAACCCTGTCAATGTCCCTGCTCTCATGTCTCTGGTGGTGCTCTCTTCTAGAGTTTCTCTCCATTTGATCTTTGGAGACGTTCTATTATGTAAGTATATAAATATATGTGTGTGTGTGAGTGTATAAATTCTTCTTGGAACAGACTGTTGAAATTATCTCCTACAACTTAAGCATTTGTCAGCTGGATTATTTGTTAGAATGGAGAGTTGCATATAGACGACAGATTAGTTTGATGGTTATAGCTTTCAACCAGCTTGGCCAAGGGACCCCAGCTGGGTCTTGCATGTTCCAAAAAATATACGCCTTATGTAAACTATAGGCGGTTCTGAAAAAGCAAAGCTACAGCCAAAGGAGATGAAGGGGAAAGAGGGATGTTCAATCCCTCATCAGCCATTTGGGAACTTTAAAAACTTTTCCAGGCAAAATGTTGACCATAGTGTTTATAGATCACCACAAACACTTCTGATAATGGTAGCATCTCACTTTCCAGTTCAAACAAACAGCATTTTGCTGGAAAATTTCCAGAATTGTGTTACTTAGTGTCACAATGGCAGACTGGTCAAATGAATCCACAAATCCAAAAGTGAAGAAATTGTAGAACTGAAATGAAAATTCATACATGTCCTGCATCTAGCAGGCAAAATAAATAGTGTCACTGAGAAGTTGATGATTGCTTAATTTCATTGGTTTAATTTCGTTGGTTATGACTTATTAAACTCTGTATTTTTCTGCCCCTTTATGTCAGTTATCTGTCCCCTGATGTTCCTCACTCATTCTAGAGCATTCAGGATTGTTGTTAGATCTCTTTGTTGATCTATGGTAAATGTTGACATCTAAATTTTAAAGAATGCTATTTGAACAAAGACTCCAATAACACTACTGCTTGTATGCAGCTTTCACATAGGTTTTGAATTTCCATGCACAATCATGCAATATTACAAAGTAATAATTCACCCAGTCTGAGGTCTCCTAAAGATACAGAACTCACTAAAGGTTTTAAGAGAATTATGAGCTGGAAAAAATGATCTGGATTGTAATCTTTCTCTCTTCCTTAATTTTTCTTATGGAACAAAATATTCAGTGGCATTTTGGACTCTTTCAGTTTGCCTCATACCAGAACTAGTTTTCCAAGCTGGCATATAGCTGAAAGAAAATTTAGAATTTCTTGAAATGGCAGGGTGGTTTGAATGGAGGATGGCCTGTTTTAAAGGAGCTAATCCAATGTAGATGGCAGTATATCCTTCCACTTCTTGGAAGGATTGATTCAACCACATTAGGTGCGCATGTGGAGAGTGCCAAATTGCTCTTCTTTACATAAATGAAAACATTTAGAGAAGTTGTTTCTTTTCCCCACCCCCTGAGTTCTCCAGAGGAAAAGTGCTACCTCCACCCACTTTGAGCAATGGTTTAGGTCTCACCAGCTCACCACACTCTGAGGTGGAGCTTGGTGAAAGTGTTGCCTTTCTCGCTGGTCTCTGTCTCCTGTTCTTCCCTTATCAGCCATTTGCTGCCATTAACTGGACACTTCCAAACACCCCCAAAGTCCTACAGCATCTGGTCCATGGGCCAGATGCCATAAATGCTAATTTTTGCTGAAGAGAGCCCCAAATCCAATTATTACTGCTTAAGGACAGATTTTTTTTTTCCCTCCTCCAGAGCTATTTATTCCTTATGCTATGCTTTTTAGCCACATAAGACTAAACTGCTCGGAGTAATCTAGATGTGTAAAACACTTCAGACTTCATCCTATAGCACTTTGTTACAAGTTGTCAATCAAACAGATGTATGACTAGTGACCAGGATACAGGATATCTGGGGTTTTCTGTTGAATTGTTTGTTAAAAAATAATATCTGGATTACAGTTGTTTCATTTTGTTTCTGGTTTTAGACAAGTAATGGATGGGTTTTGTTTGTTTATTTAGTGTAAATTAAAGTTGGCATTTTCATGTTGAAGGGAAACATTTGTGCAAATGTGTCTTCTCCAGATTAATTTTATTATCTCAGAATATTTAATTTCTTCTCCAAAACTTCAGTTCATTTCAATGTATTGTCAGCTGTCTTAGGAAAGTCCCGTGCTTTACTCATCCTTCTCATCAGCCTTGAATGTGTACATGATGGTGATACTATCAAAGCACAATTTTTCTTTGGTGCAAAGCACCGCACAATTCCCCATCTGCTGCCTGGTGTGTGAGGGCTTCCTCGTTACTAAAAAGATCTGATTTTTTCAGAAATTAGTTTTCATCTGAGTCTGCCAGCTGAAAATTAATACCATCACACACTGAAAGTTCTTGAGCCTCATACTTGCTGATTTCCATGAGGATTCCCTGATTTACACGCTAAGATGCAAGAAGTGGAACCAGAATGCTGGTGTGTAATGTCTTTAATACTGGGGGAGATACCGGGGATCTAGTTCCATGTATCCAAATTCTGTCAGCCAATTGTCTCAGAAAGAACTTCAAAAAAAAAAAAGTTTATTGGAATCAAAGTCACCTTAGATTAGTTGAAACAGCCAAGGACATAAATTTTAAGTTTCTGATTCCAAGGAAGCTTGTTTAGTTGCTCAGTACCAGAGACTTCTAATTACTCTGGGTATAAGTTTTTCACCCTTTCAATCAGTTGGTGCATTAATACTTCTATTAGTACAAAAATCTGCCATATATTTTTACAGTGAGCATGTTAATCTGAACACTGACCTTCACAGCATTGTCACTGGCTATGCTCAAAGCTGACTTTGTGGGAAGCATTTTCATCAGTGGTGTCAAAAACCTTCAATAATTAAAGTTACTATCACATATGTACATTTTTTTCTTTTCTTGTAATAAAAGAAGTCTCCTCTAGAGCAAACAAAGAGAGAAAAAATTAATTGATCTGACACTTGAGCTGAGAAGACATACTTTAAGGAATATCACTTAAAGGAAAAGGAAGTTTGGAGTCTCAAATAATTAAAATGAGAATTTGGCCAAGCAAATGAAGGCATTTTCTTTCAATATACTACTTCATGTAGACGTGCAAAGTCTTTCCATATGTCTTTTATTGCTGGACTTTATTTCTGAACTTCAGAAAAACAGCAGGATTAAGCTCAGGGTACATTTTTCTATGAGAGAGCCAATAGTAATACAAATTAAAATATGTAATTTTATTCAGGATGTGTGGCATGAAGAATTTTATTTCCACTTCAGCATGTACATGCTTGTTCTGTAAATCTTTGGTAGGCATGGATGCTATACAAGGACCTCCTTATTTGCATCTTCAAAGTTAGATTGCCTATTACAATACTTAAAATTCTTAATACAGCTCTTCTATAAAAAACATCCACTATGTTGCCTAAGGAAATGATATGAATATGGGAGAATATATTCCAATAAATTAATAAACACTTAAGAAAAAGCAGTTTAAGGGAGGAAAAAAAGGGTGAGGGACAAAAACTAAATCACCCTCTGTTTTGGCAGTGGATTGATAATTAATGAAAGGATTAAACCCTTGCTATTAAAGCTTTTGATTATTCTTTTTTAGCCCTAACTGATAGTAATTCTTTTTCTGAAAATGAGGACCCTAAGATACAGAGTTTGAGATAATATGTGCTATCTGTGTACCAGTAATGTTGTTCTATCAATCATTCTTATGTAGAAGATATTTATATTCTTATTTTATCAATTTGAAGTCCTTCATGTCCACCTGTCAGTAGAAGGTATTTCAAGGCCCCCAAAACTTTTTATAAAGACAGAATAAGTCAACAGTATTTTACTGCTTTATATTTCTTTTTAGCTATGCTAGCAATTTTTGAGTACTATAAACTCCCTTCAAACAAATGAGACTTCTTGTCAATAAGAAATTACAAAATAAAGTCTTTAATAGAGTATCTATCATAGCCTGTCTTTATATTTGTCCACAAGTTCCTTTGCAAGTAATGAAGAAGCCATAGCAACATACCCTAACAATAGCGAGTGTCTTCTTTGACTATATAAATAAATAAGACAGGCATATGAAACAAGATCACTCCATCAGTTTGCGGTGTTCCCATAAAAGGGATGGAGGAGAAGACAAACATTTATAGGAAAGGAAGTTTTACCCCCTGTAATGGCCACAATAAATATGTGTGGTGGAGAAAAATAAATGTGAGGAGAAGACATGTACATCTAATGTTGAAGAAAAGCCCGTTCATGCTTAATACATTGGAGAAATTGTTCAAGAGCTGCTCATCCATGTTGAAAAATATTACCCCTGTAATCCTGCCAAGGACAGTGAGACCTATTACAGTTGACTAAATAAGTACTGGTCGTTCAAGTTAAAGTGTCATAGGGGCAGCTGTAATTTATACACTCAATTTTTTCAACGCATCCAAAACATTTTTCTTTTTTTAAGAAACAGACCAGATTATTGGTCAACATAAATTGGCACAGCTAATTAAAGGCAATGACTCCATTCCATGTTTTCTGAACTGTGCCTCCTGCCTACCATGCATTACTTTGCCTATTTGCACAAGTTGTTCACTTTTAATTTTGCCTCATATCATGTGTGATTCTATCTGCCAATTTTAGCAATCATGGCAGAGACTTGTTTGATTTTGAATAAGACTGGATTTAAAAAGTACTAGTCTAAACTTATATGAAAAGCTGAAATACGTAAGAGGGTCACTAAGGGCAGGAAAGAGCCCTTAGTCTGTGCAGGATTTATTGTGATTAGACAAGCTTTATGCCAATCACCATCATTATCAGGAATTGTATTGTGGGTCAAGAACCAACTTAGAAAGGAGATTGACCATATGGATGTGAACCTAATGGATTTGTATTTTAATAAACAGGGCAGGCTGATGTAAAAACAAACTACTTTTTTTTGTGTGAAGTGCAAATAGACTTCATGATAAAGTATCTTGTACTACCTCATAGGGCTCAGGAAAAAAAGGAGTCATACGAAAACTCGTGTTGGGGTGCAAGGGAGCAGGAAGGGGGATTCGGGCTGAAAAGACATCAAGCAACAGGTCTATATCAGTAAATTCACAAAAATTGTGTGGGAGGGCTATGCCCAGTAAGGATGGGTCTCAGCTGTAAAACCTGCCTGTCTAAGACTGTGGATGGTGCATGGGCAACTTTGCTTTTGCCTACTTTCTACAGGGAGGCTGTCTCTGACCATCTGATCCTTGTTAGTCCAGGTCCTGAAAGCCATCAGATTAAGAAAGCAGCATCCAAGCATGCACCCTGGTTACTAGCACCTAACCCTATATTATGAATCATCTGCATTATAACAGCAATGGCAGTTATCCCTGTTCCAAACTGCTTTCCCTCTTGCCAAAAAGTACATCTGCCTCAGCTCAGCCTATCCAGGTCAAGAAAAAAAGATAGTTTTAGAGACAAAATCTTTTAACTTGATTATTCATTGTTTCCACCAAACAGGGGGTTGAATCTGTTCAGACAAGAAGGCAACAACCTAAATGGGAAGAGAGTAAATAATGCAAGAGGATTGAGAGATCACTTTATCACCAAACAAAGTATAGCCTGGATCCAGAATTAAGATTCTGTGGCCTAGACTTGTTTGCAGAGGTTTGTATACGACTTGGTGTCTGCAGTTGAGCAGATGTAGAATGCAGTCTGGAAACTCAGAGAAAGAGGCTGAGCTGAGGCATGTTGAACAATTAGAGTGGAATTACAATGGAGGGGAAAAAAAAGTCTTTTAAGTGATAGCTTCCCTGTAGTAAGGACCTCATTCAGTTTTTACTCTTTCACCCTTTAGACAAACTCCTATACAACAAGTCACAGAACTTGCATGTAAACAGCAATAACCTTCTACCTAGCATACTACTTAGCAGAGTACAGCCGAGTACCAGCCTTGTACCTCCACCTGCAGCTACCCTAGAACAGACAGAGTAAAGGTTAGGTCTGTCACAGATGTGAGAGAGATGCAAGGAGCTAATAAAGTCAAGAGAAGCAATCTCTCCTCTTTAGTTTCTGAAAATTAGGAGCAGAAATGTTCAGGACTTTGCCTTGTGCCCTTTCATTGTCTTAACCTGTTTAAGTTCCTTCCCTTTTCTTTAAGATTGGTCTCCAGAGACTCCAGCAGAAAAAAAGAGGCACTTCTGCTCTCATAATCACCAATTCCTTTTCTGTAATAGAAAAGTGTTAATACATAAAAGATCAATTCCATACAGAAACTGGGGAGACACAGTTTACTTCCCATACTTTTCCAATCAAATAAATGTGAGTCCATCCACTTATCTAGTCAGCCAAACACAGAAAGTTTCCAGAACCTATATAACTGTTAGTAATGACAAAAAGGTTTCACATTATCTACCTCATCCACATTTCCTCAGAGATCAATATAGCTGAGCATGTCGTCTGCATACTTCCATAAGCAGACAAATATAAAACTTAGTTGCTTCAAATGTATTTAGAAAACAGTTTTTAAATGGAAAAGGGCAAAAAATCTAGAAGAATATCAATACAATGTTAGAATTACATTATTTGAAACAAGGATGAATAGGATAGCACAAAGTCAAAAGGATTTACTCAGCAACTTCTAGAGGTGATAAACGACCTTTGTTAAAACATGGTCGGCACAATGCATTTTACTAACATGTGAAGTCTTTCGATTTGGTAATATGAAAACGTCACAATGCTGAAATTCCTCAAATGGCTTTGCAGTGAGGGGAGGGAATATTAACACCTTAGACTGCTAACTACAGGCAAGTTTTCCTGAAGAGCCATAGTTATTTGGCAGATCTGGGATTCTGGTAGTTTGCAATAAGCACAGTAGGATTTCTGCTAATATCCTGCAAGGTGGTTAGGTGGATGTTTAGGACTGGAACTTCTGCAACCTCTGTTTAAAAGTGCTTTTTGACCTTGGGCAAAATAGTTTGTGGGGGAAGAACAGAATTCAAAGCTACAAATAGATTTGGAGGCCCCAGGTGCCATTCATGTCCCTGGAAATGTATCCTGTGTTTCCTGGGTCTCAGTTCTTCCCTCTGCGCACAAGGACTGTAGCCCATCCCTACCATACAAGGGTACTGTGAGCTAGTTAATCATACATGTGACTGACTTACTATAGCAGGACTGCAGATGATGCTTTTCTTTCTGTGCAGTCATGTACTTTCATATCTATGGAATGGTGTTAGTTTCTCTTTTCCTGTTCTATATTTAATATACTTCTTGGGCCTATGTTCACTGTCTGGTTTCAAGGCCATTGTAATAGCCTCAATTTGCATTATCAAGTATCTTTATAGTCTTGCTGTGCTCAGCCCCTACTGGAGAGTTTGAAAGGTGTGAAATGCAGTAACTATCTCTGGATAATTTCTGCTTTTACAAGCTAGGTTCATCTACTACCTCCACCATCACACACAGCTCAATTCTGTTTTGGCTAAGTAGAGAGTTTGGTATATACTAAAGTATGTAGGACAGCAAGAAAGCCAGGCCCACAGACAGGCACCAAAACTATGCTGTGGCATGTGCTTTGGTTTTCTCATGAGTAAGCATGTGAAACTGAACCATTGAAAAAACCCCACTTGATCATTCTTCACAGCTTATCTAAATACTGTAAAACTTTCAATGAATCTGCATTATTCTAAGTAAAGCAAGTGACTAACCCCACCACCATTGCTGTTCTGTAGAAGTCCTAGCCAGATTACATTTGTCTGAGAGAGGTCATTCTGATATTAGCACTCAGGTTGGCAACATCTCAACCCTAGGATCTCTTTGACCAAAATCACATTCAAGCCCAGGGCACTATTCAAGTAGATCTGCAGGATCCTACCTTTGTACTCCACAGGCTACCAGCAAGTCTTCATATTTGATTCACATGCTAGTGATAGTTCATGGACTTAGATAAGAACTCTATTCTGGTTTTGAAGTTGCATTGTGGAGAAAGATGTCTTAAGGTACTCTATAGTTGGTTAGAAATAGTGCTTTTTAACTTAAAGCTATATTTTGAAATTCTAACTGATATGGTGACCTCATAGAAGTCGCCTCTATGGACTTAGTTGTGCTATAAGATACTACCCAGTATAGTAGAACCTGGGGCAAAGTTACTAAGGTCATGAGTTCACCTTGCCTACTTAGGCTGTTGAACACCCATTCCTCCAAAGTCATGAGTATCTGTGCACATACGGAGTAGTGAGAATCTTAACTGTTCCTTTTTTTTTTGTTCCAGTGGGCAAAGTAGGCAACCAGGAACATACTGTTCTTCTACTGGACTACAGATAAAAGTGTGGGGTTATAAGGTGAAATGAAAGATAGCAAACAACTAGATGCCAGCACTCTCATCACACCTGCTGCCTGAGATCTGTGCAGTGTGGTGTGACCCATCCCCACTCTGCACTCCAGCCTTGCTGTTCCTGTCTGTGCTGTCCACTGTCTGTGATGCTGGCAGCAGCAGAGAGTTTAAGGAGAAGAAAGGCTGAAGTGCATGTCACTTCAGGCTCCTCCTCCACTGGGTAATACCCCTCTCTCTGAACAAGCTGAGCTGCTGTACATGTGGACTAAATTAGTGTCTCTTGAAAAAAGGTGGATGAAATAAAGCTTTATGGTGGGATAAAAGGACTCAGTAAGTTATCAGGTAGAGGAGAAGTGTAGTGCCCCAAACACTATTGTGAGCCACAGATTCTAGCACTAGATGAACTGGTCCATAGTTGTGTCCCTGAGAAGAACAGATCACTTGGAAAACAGAGAGTAATAAGGGAAATTATTTTTAGACATAGTCCCCTGAAATTCACCTTAAGCTATTGTCCTGCAATGCTTAATGCTCTTGGCCTCATAAGAGGCTCAAACTGTATCACATATCACTATAAGAGTCTTCTGAGCTATTATAATTCCTTTCTTAAGAACCTCCTAAAGTAGTTACAAGCCCAAGCTATGCACTAATTAGAGAAACCCTTCAGGAATTAAATATTGCTTTAAGTAAGAAACAAGACTAGGAGCTATCTCTTGAAGCCATCTTCTAACCAATGTGTTGGGTGGGGTTGGGGTTTTGATGTTATTCTACATTTACTCTATTTATAATTAGTAAAATGTGAACATTGACATTCCGAAGTAGTACAAAAAAAAAGGTTATGTAGAAACAAAATAGTAAAATACCTTAAGCCTCAACCTTTAAATACCTGCAGCCTCAGGTCACCCCTATCCACCTGCCAGTCCACACAACATTGCAGAACATACATGAAGTATGATCTGGTTATATGGTTATCAGTCTGGTTTCCTGAAAAGGGAAGGAAGATACCTTTTCAATAGAGCACCAAAGTAGAAACAAGCAGCACCAAAACTGTGCACCAGTAGGCTCTCAAAATGCATTTCAGTGAGACTTCATCCATATGAAAAATTAATATTAGGTCAAAAGAAGGCTTAGAGTCTTTTCATGGTGCTTGAGAGAAAGTTCAGAAGCCCTTGTTGTCCATCAACTGCCCTGACCTCTCTGTTTGTAGTATGTAAATGGAAAGGAAATCATAGCAAGTTTGTTTCACATCTTGAACTTGCAACTACCAAGGGCAGGTATAAAATAAAAGTGGGAGTGTTTTATAGCCTCAGAAATAAATAAATTACTTGAAATAACAGATACAGGAACATGGATCTTTCAGAACGCAATGTGTCATTCTTCAAGCTACAAAATGTGTGGCCTCTTTATATTTATGGATGCCCTACCATTTATGATAATGGAATCATGAGTTAGAAGAGTAAAAGATTGTCCATTAACAGAAGAAAGTAACTTTTTAGCTATACTGCCTTTGTCTCCATGTCACCGTATGATAATAACCAATAACACGATTTCTATTTATCAAAGTAAATGTATAGGCTTTTAAATATGTTTCAGAAAGAAAAGATAGATTTATTTCCTGTATTTTAGGAGTTTCAGTAAAGCCAAAATTAATTTTTGGACATATTTCTGCCCCTCTTTGTGTTTTATTTTGACTTTTACAGGTTAAATGTGTCTTACTCCAGTGATAATCCGGTTCTAGACTGTAAACAACAGAGCGGAAACTGACTCCTTATCTTATTTGTACAACATCCAGCACTACTGTAATAAAAATATTTAGTAATGGTAGTATGCATTCTCGGGAACACTCACACAGTAGAGAACTTTTCAATAAAGAGCAAAATATTAAATGTGAAACTTTTTAATCCACTTTGACTCATCAAAGCAAAAACCCTTCATGAAAATTGAATACTGATTACATTCTCATTTACAGAAAATGTTTTAAATATTTCAGAACTGATAGCTATCATGGTTTTGCCCTGGCTTTTCATTTAACAGCATGTGAATTCACAGTTAAAGAGAACTGAAAAAGAAAGAAAAAGTTTAAAGATAATTTAGAATTATCTAAATCAAACTGTATCACCTGACCAATATTTTTGGAGGGATTGGGGGCGAGGGGGCCGTTCAAGAAATCAGTCTAATTTTTAACATTTTCCTCGTGGGTCTGGAGTGAGATAGTGTTAAAATTTTCATAATAGACAGAAAAATTATTTCTTCTTAAGCTGCACGTACGCAGCGTGAAGAACTGTAGCAAAATGAGGCCTCAGTTGAAGTGAGCATACAACATACTGATTTTTACGAAGAACTCTTTTGATTCTTTTCTTTCTTTTAGGGTAAGACACTGTTAAGCTTAGTTAAAAGAGAGAGAGAGGCAAACTAAGTCCTGGGTTGTCTTTAATGCAGATTTCTGAAGATGGCTTTACAAAACCAGAAAGCAGAAAGCCATTTTAAAGTGATTTGCAAGAAGGGTATATACCTCTACAGAGAAACCTTCACTTGGGTCATTTGGATTTCTCTCTTTTCCCTGGAAGCAGCTAGTCAAAACTGTCTGTATGCAACAGAAAGATAAAAATTTCAATTAGGTTGAGTGCTGTCATAAGCAGGCTACATGAGAAGGCTTGAGATAATATGCATTACATATTGATGTCTATCAGCCCTGAGAACATAGCCATGTTTTATTCCATGCCCCTTTTGTAGGTTTGGCAGCAGTGGCACCCAATAAAGGCCTAATCATATTAATTTATGCCCCTATCAATTATGCATTCAGATTCCCCCGATAGCTTGTCAGTTTTTATCCACTATTTTCTGAAAAATACGCCTATTACAGTTACTGAGCAAATAGGAGGACTGTCAGAAACCAAGATTTAAAGAATATTACTTAAAAGGGGTGGGTTTCTTTAATTTATAAATCTTGTATTGTATGTCATGCATTTGTTAGTTTTAAAAGAGGTGACAGTGCAGGGACAGATGTCACATTAAGGACTTTCTGAAGACAAGGGGAGAAGTCTCCTTAAGAAAGGTCTGTTTTATTCAACTTTTCTTGAAAGCAAAGTGTTCTGTGGTATGTAGATGTAGTGAAAATGTATCAGCTTTGTTAGCTTAACATAAATTTTATTTTGTGTCTCTCAAATGAGGTGTGTCCATGAAGAACTTAACAGAAGTATTTTCAGCTTGTAAACTGATTTCTTTTCCGGTATGGGAAACAGTTTTATAGCCAGCAATGCAGTGGTGTCTCACACTGTGTTCTAGATCCATTTCTTATCTTTAGGGTCATCATAAGTGGTAAATAAGACAGATAAGTAGATGTAGCATGTGAAGTACACAAATAATGTGTTCAGTAACATCTACCAGGGAGCTGTGGAGAAGTCCATGCTAGCAACTTAAAAATTACCTTGATGTCAATGTGAGATGCAGGACAAGTCCAGCCTACCTCATTCATACATACTATACCATTTGAATGTGCCTGTGAGAGCACTTTGTTTAGATGTAGAAATGCTCTTTGGAGGTGAACCTTCCAGGTTTCTCCACCAACCGCACTTTGGTTCACATCTCTGAGTGGTCTCAGAGATGACCAGTCAGGACTCCTTTCTGTAAGACTAACCTGGACAATGCAAGCCGCAGGACAGGGCAATGTTTTCCAACTAGGAATGGACATTCAGAGCAGAACAATATTAGAGCTGGGTTGGAGACAGGGCAGACTATTAGTCCCTTCCTATCAAATTGGTAAAAAGGACTGAAGTTTATTTTCAAAAGTTGGAGGTCCTGTTCAGATCACAATGCACTCAAAGTTAGGCCACTCAATTTGTTCTGCCAGGTTTAGTAAAATACCAGAAGAATTATATCTAATGAAAAAATACAAAAGTAGATCTGGGCACTAATTGTCCCAGCCCTGTTTTCTTGATACTTGAAACTTGACTGGTGTTTCACATGCTCCCTGCCACTGACACCTGCTCAAGAGAAGTCCCTCTTTTTCCACCCTCTGGCTGCAGCTCCCTCACTCCAGAAATGTCCACTTCAGTTTCTTCTCCTCTTCCTCATTCACTTCCAGCCTTTCCCTCCTACTTTTAGAGCAGTTAACCTGATTTCTCATCCTGTTATATCACTTTGTATGCTGCCAGGCTTCCCCTCACCCTTGTTTTGCCTCTCACGTGGTTAGCCCAGAATGATGGAATCATGGAATGGTAGAGGTTGGGAGGGATGTCTGAAGATCATCTAGTCAACCCCCTTGCCAGAGCAGGATCACCTAGAGAAGATCACACAGGAACACGTCCAGGCAGGTATTGAATATCTCCAGAGAAGGAGACTCCACAGCTTTTCTGGGCAGCCTGTTCCAGGGTTCTGCCACCCTCACAGTAAAGAAGTTTTTCCTTATGTTTAGGTTGAACACCCTGTGTTTCAGCTTGTGACCATTGCCTCTTGTCGTGTTGCTGGGCACAGCCAAGAAGAGTCTGGTCCCAAGCTCCTGACACCGACCTTTTAGATATTTACAAGCATTAATGAGATCTCCCCTCAGTCTCCTATTCTCCAGGCTAAACAGACCCAGCTCTCTCAGCCTTTCCTGATATGGGAGGTGCTCCAGTCCCCTCATCACCTTAGTGGCTCTACTCTGGATTCTCTCCAGTAGTTCCTTGTCCTTCTTGAACTGGGGGGCCCAGAATTGGATGCAGTATTCCAGATGTGGACGCACCAATGCAGAGCAGAGGGGGAGAAGAACCTCCCTTGACCTACTGGTCACACTCTTCTTATTGCACTCCAGGATGTCGTTGGCCTTCTAAGCCACGAGGGCATATTGCTAGCTCATAGTCAGCTGCTGTCCACTAGGACACCCAGGTCCTTTTCTCCTGAGCTGTTCTCCTGCAGATCAGCCCCCATCCTGTACTGATACATGGGGTTGTTCTTCCCCAGATGCAGTACTTTCCCTTGTTGAACTAAGTTTCTCCCCATCCAACTTTTCAGGTCATGGTGAATGGCAACACAGCCTTCTGGTGTGTCAGCCGTTCCTCCCAGCCTTGTATTGTCAACAAATTTGCTCAGGGTACACTTTGTTCCATCATCAAGGTCATTGATGAATATATTGAACAGGGCTGGGCCCAGTACTGATCCCTGAGGAATAAAATGCAGAAATGCATTCCTTCTGGTGTAAGTAGGGTTTAAGGATTTAAGGACATTGGTGGCAGGCCCAGAGCCTCCAGGCAGAGTTCTGGGGTATCTCACTTCTGTCCTTGCTGCAGATGAGTTCAACATAGTGAATGTATGATGGGCTCTCTACTCAGCAACTTTACTGGAGCCCTTCTCTTTCAGAGGGGTTTCCAATCCATTTCTCACCATGCCAGGACTTGTTTTCCCCTGCTGGAAAGTTCAGCAGTATAAGTAGCGCCCTTTTTGCATGATCCAGTCCCAGGGAGCGCTCAGAGCACGTCATGCTTCTTTCAGAGAAGGCCACAGGAGAGGAAGATCTGAATGAAGGGCATCTCTTTTGACACTTGTGTTTTCACATTACATACGAAATAGGAAAAAACCCTTAGGTCTCACCTTGGCAAAGTCCTCCCTAGCTTTAATACAGGTGGATAACTGAGGCCTACAGCTTTTGTTTTGTTCACTCACTCCCAAGCACATGTTGCTTTTCAGCTTGCCCAACCTCTTAGATATTTAATGAGGGCTGAGCTCTTGCCTATCAAACTTGTTCTGCCTCCTCCTACAAATTCACCCACCCTTGCAAAGTACTTCATCTTTACAATGGGTTATACCTTCCCTTTCCTCTGGCTCTTTGAAGATTTTGCTCTTTGTTCAGTGAAGTTCCCCCATTCCAGGAACATGTACCACATTATCTGAATCATCCCGGTGTCTATTTTAGCCTGGCGGTCTTAATTAGGCTTATCTATGTTACAGCATTTAAAATCTTTGTAGTATCTTAAACATATTGTATCTTAAAATATGCCCTTCAGGTCTGTAAGTATTGTCCAAATCACAGAAGTAAAAACAAATGTTTAGGGATTTGCCTAAGGCTGTGCAATAAGTCAACATCAGAGCCAAGAGTCAAACCCACTTATTTGTGGTGAGTCAGCCCATGCTGGCATGATTTGGTGTGTTCCTAGTATGGAAATCAGCCTATTCATTGTGCACAGTACTCATTTCAATCATTTCATAAACTGGCTTTAGCAGTTGCCTTCCCTTTAATAATAACTTTCCCAGAAATGCTTTTGCTTACCTAACTCTGTATACTTCCTACACATCTACATATGGAATCCATAGCTTGCATCACTGCCGTTTTTTCTTTTGTCTTGTTTGTGGGAATCTTTTATTTTTTCCTCTCAAAAAGTCCAGAAATTAAGTGGAATTAGAGAGGACTGTGTTTCTAATGTGCTGGTAGGATTTCCTGTGACTGCTCTTGAAGCTGAAAGGTAATGGACAACCTTGTGGGGTTGAACAGCAGTTCAGGCTCCATGGCTTTCCTTTCTCTGCTTTTTAAGGATTCAGTAAGATTCTTAGGGAATGAGGTGTGCACATGAAAGAGAGAGAAACATACAGGCAGCAAATATGTTCGAGAACATTTATGCTAGGAGTAGGTAATCTAAAAAGTGATGAAATAGTAAAGTGACAAGACCTGGCCTGAACATCTAAAACTTTGATGATGTTTGGCAGGGAAAATTAGACCAATTAAATAGTGCCTCTGGGAAGCTTTACCTTACATGACCAGAACTTCTACGCAACATCTTTGCACACTTGGCACTTCTACAGCAATAATATGTGAATATGAATGGGTTTGCCAGTATGTTAGTCATCTGCAGGATTTTAGTCTGCATTTGGTTTGGATGCATTTCTGTATCACCTTTTGTTTCCTGAGATATTGTGGTAAAGTGCCATTCAGCCTGAGCCTCTCCTATTGCCTCAGTTCTCCTTTCACAGTATTTCTAGGTACTCGTGGAGTGAAAGGTCCACTCTTCTAGACTTATTTTCTCTAACTTCCCCATATAAAACTCAAGGGCCTAGGGACTATTGGTTGGTGTTTAATAACACTCTACAATAGCAACTCTCTCTTCATCATTACACTAGATTTTTTATGCCTTAGTATAGACAGTTAAGTGTTTCCCTGTTTCCCTTGACCAGCAGCCTGAGGATTATACAATGGCACTCACAAAAGAAGAATAAAATTGGTAGATCTTTTAAATTCTAGAGCCAAAGGCACAGAAAAACACTACTGTATAGTACCAGGATATTTCTTCCCTCTTCCTAAAAACCAGTATGAATTCAACCAGTAGCATAAAAAGACCTAGGAAAAGGTAGAAATGTAGTCAGATAATAAATGACTTAATCTATTTGGAAAACAAAGCTCATAATACTGTACCTGGAAGACAAAGACAAATCGCAGCTCTTGGGTGGAGAGAAAGAAACCCAGAGACCTCTTCAGACAGCCTCTCTTTTCTGTGAGCAGTAATCCACAGGAGAGATTAAAGCTTATTTGAGAGGTATCTGAAGAACTGCACGGTGAGAAAGTGAAGCAATAGCACCTCTGACTATGATTTTAGAGAGTCGAGCAAGGTTTGTTGTTTTGGTTTTTTTTCATACATCTCATTACTTGAACGGTTCAGGCACGAGGCATTGGTAAAATCAGAGATGCTGTGCTACTGTGGTGATTGATCATTTTCACATATTTTAAGCTCATACCTTAAGGGGAAAAGCACTTGGAGGGGTTTAGAGACTACAAAATTCAAGTTGGAAACACACATCGTCTCTTTCTGGCTGACGTGCACCTCTGCCCATGCTGGCAGTCAGCTGGTTTTCCACATGGCTTGTTTTTAGGTGATTGCCAGAGTGCCTGACAGGTGGAGTCATCAACATATTTTCCATTGAATACTTTATTATTGCAAAACACCATTTTGTAAAAAAAAATGGAGATGCTGATGAAAAGATGTGTTTCTACTTCATTTTCCATCCCTTAAAAAATAAAAGCAATAATTAAAAAAAAGGGGTTAGTAGGAATGGGAGTTCCTCTGAACAGGCTTTTTCTGACAGAAAAGAACACACACAGGTACTGTTGTGTTCTACTATCGTCTGATTGTTATTTTCATATAGTTGTTTTAGAGGCCACCATTCCAAACTCGAATTACTCGAGGGGAATACTGACGATAACAACTCCCAGAGAGAAAAATGAAAAGAACTGATCAGAAGGATGAAGAAAGTTATCATTAGGAGAATCTGAAAAGTCTAAATATTTTTCAAAATATAAGTAATTAAAGAATACTTGATAAGAATCTACAAGTATCTGAAAACTTGAATTCCTGAATGTTTAAAAGATGTTGCAGCTTGGTGTCAAAGTGACAAAATTATGTTAAATTAGAGGAGCTCATAGAAGTTTATATTTCCTGGAACTCAACCCAAAATGTGCTTGAAGAGTAAGATTGTTTCAAATATGAAATAATTTCTAAAACAAAAAAATTGAGAAACTATATGGATTGCAGCACTTCTAAGAAAGGGAGTGCCGGAATGAAGTATATTAAAGATGGTGAATGTACTATTCCTCATCTCTACACATTGACCTTGTTTCTGTGTTCAGAAACCATATATAGAGTTGTTGAGTTGGTCAATAAACTAATCCAGCCATCAATAAAGCACACCTTCTTGTTTATTAATATGTGATTAAAAATGTATATGATAAAATGATATTGACTGAGCAGAGTTTGGGTGACAAGAACAATTATAGCTTCAAGCCTAATCAGTATATGAGCTGTTTAACCCAGTGAAAGTCAATAGTCTATTTCTGAACAATTACACTTTTTGTTTTAAATAAAGTATTTGGATTTAGCTAGTGCTTTCATTTTCTCTTCATGATTTAGGCATGTACAGGAAAAAGAAACAGTCACAAAATAAATCACCCATTATAATTCCACTTTATGATCACTGTATGATAAAGTTGTAAATATGCAGAGAATAGGACTTGTTTTAATTATAACTTGCTATCCACAAACAAATTAAACTCAGAATATCTATCTCTCTTTTCAATTTTATTACTAGTTGCACAAGTCTTAACCATACTTCTGCAGTGTCCCAATTTACTTATTCTTCTATAATTCTGTTGTTATTTAAAGCTCAAAACATAATTTTACTGCATTCAATGTGTTCCATCTTCATTTCATTAAAGCAGTTTCTTAAACCTGAAAGAAATTGTAACCAAAAGCCATTTATTCCTCCTTGAGTAATCCTTAGCTTTCACAAACTTTTCTTGCAGCTTGATGCACCTTCACTCCAAAGCAACAATATTCCACAGAGCTCGATCTCTAATGAAAAGTCAATAGCACCACAGAAAAGTTTGAACTGGGTGCATCCTTAAACACCAAAATATTCCAGTATAGTTGACTTTCTGTAGAAACCAGCAGTCAATGAATGGGCAGACATTCCTGAGCAAGAACACAGGGTCACTGGCTTGTCCCCACAATGTTAAAAATTAACTATGGGCCCAAAGCAAGCAGCTTCAAATGTTTGGGCTACCCATAACCAGAACTTTTAACGTTTTTAGCACTGCTTTATTGTGTCAGCATTCAAGATTCAATTAAATCAATGGTACTTCCTAAAGTGTTTGCAAGTTGCAAATCTTTAAGTGTGAGATCAGAAAGCTCCTTATCTATTCCATAACTATCATGTTCATGAAACAGTTGTAGACTAGCATTTCCACAGATATTTTTCCTACCTGCCTGCTTATCGTGTCATCTTCTTCATTCCTCTGCAGAATAAAATCATAAAGATGGAAACAAAATCGTTCATATTAAAACTAATATGATTCCATCATTTATTCTTCTTAAATGTATTTGGTTTAGGTGAACGTAAAATTCACCTTGTTGTTGATTACTGCTATAGAAAGTTGTTTTTTAATACAGAAGAACAAATGAAGTGAAAGAGACACACACCATTGTGCTCACACAGCCTTAAGTGTTCTGGCTTCTTTGAAACTGATGTCGACACTAGAAAACCTCTTTTCTCAGTACCTTCATATTAGTATGTAAGTCCCAATGCAATATCAAGTAAAAGTCGCTTTTCTGCTGACTTGAAGCAAGAGTCACTGTTTGACTCTTAGAAACCAAAGTCCTCCAGGAGGTAATTTCTACTTGATTACAGTGCAGTTCTGACATTTTTCCTGGATATGTCTGATTCTGTCTAGTGCAGGAGGTGGTACACTGGTGTAGGTGGACCATTACTATAATCCAGTATGATAACTCCTTTGAATAAAAAAAGTTTTATTTCGTCCAGGGGAAAACATTGTGATGTCTTGTGAAAGAACACTCACACAGCTAGCTTTACTTTGTTGTGGATGGTGATATCTGAAGCATAGAGAATGTTTGTCCAGCAATTAAATTTTTCCTGTTTTAAAAATTTCCTTTTAAGTAGATGATACAGTCTGTGCCTCAGAAGTGTGCACAAGGGTGGAGCAGCTATGAGTAAAGGGATTGCCCCAAAAGACAGGTTGGGTCATCTAAGAATAGAGTCTTGCCCCTAGTTGCCTTCAAGAGAAAACAGCTCTGTAGCTACAGAGTAGAGCTTAGGGAAGTCAGCCCTAGTGGTCTGACGACCTGCAGAGCTTACAGATCGTAACATCTCCACAAGAGGAGCCAAGTACAGTAGGAAAGGTCTGAATCTCTTTTTATCTATGGCACTGATACATCTGAGCAATTCTCCATAGATTCTAATCTGAAGAAAGTGTTGGGTTTAATATCCATCTGTTCCAAGATAAATGAGAATTCCTAAACCAAGGATGGAGAAGGTATAAATATGCAAGCAAGAAAAATTATTCCTGGAGAGAGAATCCATTGCACTTTCAGATTAATAGGTGTAGCTCTCCCACCACAATAATGTACAGCCAAACAGTAAAGAAGAGGCTGTGGGAGGTAAATTTATTGGGATAAAAATCTATTTTTCTGAGTTTAAACTTACCCATCTGCTTATCTTCAAACAGACTCTGAATACAGCATTGCTGATAATACGCTTTGTTCTGGTCTATTACTTAATTCAGTCACATGTTTAATATTAGTATTTTTAAGAATGTTGAAACATTTATGACTCTAATTAACTATGTATACTGTAGATCTTTATTCTTCCATGAAATAAAACAGGAGTTTAATTCATTTTTAGGTTTCATTTTTTTGTAAAACTCTTTCTCAACTTTTTAAATTAAAACTCTAGAATTAACTCTAAAATTCTCAGTATTTAGGAAGAGCTCACCTGCATTTTGATAAAGTAAATACCCAAGGTGTGTTGATTTATTAGGAAGGTGTATTGAAATAAATGTGTAGTTACTAAAAAAAACTTGATAATTTTCAGGTGTAGATTACAGTAATAAAATCATTGAAACAGAATAGTGTTGAGGATTTGTACAATGGCTGGGAAGTAATTTCTATTTTTATTCATCACAGAATCCTTTTAAGTGTGTTTGATCTTCAGCATTGGCCCCCTCCATGCAATTTTACACATTCTACCTTATTCATTATCATGGCTCATTTTGTCCATGCAGAAGGTGGAGGCATATATTCTATATAGGACCAAATATTAGTATGTCTGTGGCAATGACAGCGTGCAATGTCTGCTTTTACAATAGTTTCTGTTCAGTGGTAAGAGTTCAATTATACAGAATATTTGATTTAATTATTGTCAAAACATTTTATCATGGATACTTAGTGTAAAAAAACAATCTGTATCTTGAAGGAAGTGCTAAACTAATCTGCAAACTTAGTAAGAGTCACAAATTACAGCTGCCAAGTCTCAAGCACTTACAACTTCTCTGCTAAGAATCACAACTAAGCCTATATATGCTCCTCATTGACATGAATATGGAGTAACCCTGGCAAAAAATTAACAAAAAGGGGAAACAAACAAACAAACAAACACCCAAAACATCCCAGGAAAGTAGTTTAAACACTGTAGCTCTTCTTGACAGATTGAAATCAGTGAGAGACAGGCGCTCATTTGCCTTTAGAGAGGTTGACTCTTGTCTGTGCAAAGTTAGATTGGACGCTTAACTTCTGCTTAGGCCTTTGCATACCTTCCCAGAGTGAACTACTGAGGCCACACAACGGGTCCAGAGTTTCTTCATCGCCTTAAATTTATTTCCCCAGACAACTCTGCCTTTCACCTTCTGTCTACTGGTGATATGAGCGAGTGAGTGGGGAGTTTCTGAATAACGAGTGTGACAAAGATGTGCCAGCCACTGCTAGAAAGAAGAGGCATCCATACCCAGAAAATCAGAATAAACTTTTATCTTACTCCTCTCTCTAAATTTATGCTAGAAGTGTCTAAGTCACTTATATCATCAGTGTATTTATGAATAAAACTTTTGCCTTTGAACATATGCCTATGAAATATTGTGATGCTATTGCAACGAGCATTAACCTTATACTCAGATGATTTACTGCAACTCCTACTGTTGTTTTGGAGCCTTCTGAGATACACAGAGATACAGTCAGAATACTGTACATCAAAGTAGGTACATACTTTTATATAGTCATCTATTCATTCATAATTGAGATATAGTCACTGCAGGGGTGGGATGATGTAGGATTATCATCACAAGAAATAGTAAAGCTTTATTGACATGAATATTAGATGTCTGACTTGGTCAGATACACTGAGAAAAGTTTTTTTTTCCCTTTTCTATTAATATTGGCCATGGCAAGAGGAATCTAGCTCTGCAAAGAGGCTAATAATGTAAGGTATATAAAAACAGCCATGAATTTACTGCTTTCCATCAACATGCCTTTGCACTACATCTTGAAATTGTTTGGTTTGGTTTTATTAATGTTGCTCGACAGAGATGTGAATGTCACACCTAAAACTTTGGTATCTGATACAAAACCATTTGCTGTTAATCTGGGTCAAAATCAGTCCCTAAGCAGCCAGATGGCCACCCTTGCATTGCATAATTGAGATTAAATTAGTTGTTCTGTCTTGTGTATTGGCATAAAAATGATGGACTTGGAAACATACATCGCTTTGTTACTAAACCCAAGCAATAGCAATGGGAAAAAGACCAAGGGTCTGCTCTGCAGCAGGTCGGTTTTGTTATGCTTGGTTTTGAAATAAGCCGTCTCTTTTATACACTAGGTACTTCACATATTTGAGGCCTCTAGACAGCATTAAGCAACTTACTCTATTACATTTCAATCAAGCCTGTGGCTTGTTAGAGAAGCAAAGAGTTAGGCTGTGGTGGTAAAAGTGATGCTGAAGAGGTCCTTGCTCAGAGGAAATGGCACTTTATTTGTTATGAGCTACTACTCAAAATAATGGTGACTGCTGATTGCAGCAGGACTCCTAAAGCTATCTTTACACTCTGCTCTCGTACAGTCTCTGTGTTACTAAAAACTGGATCAGTTTTCTCTTTTTACCTTTGCATTTATTTAGCCCATTTATTCAAGTTATTACAGGTACAATTTTACAATGCCACTGTGGTTATTTCTGGGCATAAAAACTGATGCTGAACTGCACATTTTTTCTGAATAAGGAACTGCTGTGAAGCAAAGTAGGAGTAGCAAATAATTGTCTCACTTACTGTCTTGGATCAGTAGTTGAATTTTAATCCATGGGTAAGCAGACAGTTAATTTGGCTGTTTCAGTGAGTGCAGCGACTGCTTGACTTCAGGCCAAGGATCCTCCAACTGAAGTCAGGACCACATGCCTGGTGATGTACTTCCTATCACTATGACCAAAAGGGAGAGCGATTCTGGACCTGTTCTGTGTTGTAACAGAAAACAGAATTTTAAATATTTCTTTTTCTTTCATTTGCTCAAATCCAGCCCTGCATAGAGCAATCTGGGTTGTTCATGTTAAATCCACCCACCTGAAACCATTAGTCCAGTTCCCAGTGGATAGGTGTCAGTGTTGCCAAATAAATAAACAATTAGATGTGTGCTAACTGAGAAAACAAAGTCAGAGTATTTGGACTCTCCAGTTCAACATCCTTTTGCTATTATGCTTAACTTTAGTAGGATAGAGAAGTTACCTATGTTGTACCTGGTCAACAGATGAACTGAAATCCTGCCTAAAAGCTCTCAACCTGCTACCTTCCATAAGCACTCAAATCCCTAAAAATAATTTAAAAAAAAAAATGTTAAAATAAGCAAGATATCACTAATAACCCTAAATTTGCAGTGGGGCTGAATGAAATGAAAAATCAAGGAATTAAAAATTATAAGAAAGGACAAATCAAATAACCAATGCAAAACCTGTATTTTAATGGCAATCAAAAAGAACAGTAACAAATTAGGTTGCATAGCCATATAATATTTTGCACATACACAGACACACATAGTCAATTTAAAAGAGCATTACGGGACCTATAAACATTTAAAGCCTGTAGGAAGCAGTAGGAAGTGGCAGAATGAAAGCTAAACACATGACACTCAGTACTGATATCTTGTGCAGATGCTTTATCATTCAGTCTTTCATTACAGAAACGCGTACGTAGAGTTGACCAAGAATTTTCCAGGAAAAACTGTTTTCCTCAAAATTCAGACTATGTAATATAAAAATGTTAGTTCTGAGTAACTGTTTAAAAAAAACAAAGAGACTGTGCAGTAACCAAACAGCAAGTTGCTGTGGTGTAAGCCTGAAATAGAAATGTCCCAGATACCACGTGCTTTAACTGGTAGAGACATGCGCTTTGGTCCCTTTTGGGGCAGCACCTTATTTCCATGTTCTCTGATACCCTGGGCTTGTTCTTCTCCTTTATTTTCTCCCTTGCCTTCCCCCTTTTCATGAACAACTTTACAAAACCTTTGCTTCATCCACTCTTGTGCAATGATGTATGAACGCAACTTGACAGGGCAGTGAGACTTTTCTGCTTGATCTTCTTCACAAGCACACCTTTGACATTCAGAGTAGTATGTGGGCAAAGCTTTCTTCAGGACCTAGTTTCCATTGTTCAGTTTACCTATATGGGACTGTAGGTTTTATTTGAGGCACATAAATCCTAGTCTGAACCCAACACCATGTTGGGTTTTCTTGTTCTTCTCCCCACACTATAGTATCCGGGTGTTTAGCAAACATCTTTTACAATCTGAAATTGAAGGGATGAGATCATCCTATATTTTTAAATAAATCTATATTTCAAACAAATGAGATTAAAGTAAAATATGCCTGCTAATTCTGGGTGTCCAATTACAGATATTGTCTACTTGCTTTTTCAACCCATTCAGCATTCTGCATCACTTGGCATACCCAATGCACAGTCCCATGGATTTTGTCTGAGGTAGTGAAGTGACCCTGAAGTTTCAAGATGGCCTCTCATACTATGAAAATCTCAGTTAATCATTACCTCTTGAGGCAACTTCCCTTACATTGTAGAAGCTTTGATGTGAAAGCAGAATGAAAGCAAACTCAGCAGGCAAAATTTAGCTACTGTGTTGCCATCAAGCCCTGCTCTCTCTCTTCTCCTAATTCTCTATCTCATACATGAACTGCACCCAATCTGTAACAAATTAGATGGGAATCTAGTGAATAAAAACTACAAAGTTCTGATCTGTCCCCAGAAGAAGTGCACCTTGCAGGATTTCATTTCTGCTTCAGGAATTCTGGGGAATAAGCTCTGTGTGGTCATGTATCCTAATGTTCAGAGACTGAATCAAGGTACTCTGAAACCCTCAGCTTAGTTATTTCCTTAACATCCCAGAGCTTGATGTTGTGGCTAGTGTTGAATATGTAACACATTTCCTTATTTCAGTGGTGACACACAAGAAAAATAATTTTAAAAATGTTTTTTATCATCTCTGAAGTACTTCTCTTGAAGGTCATTTAATTCTTTTTTAGCGTTATAAATCAGGTTCTATTCCAAATAAAAAGCCATAACGATGCAGCTGAACTACGTCAGTTAAGAATGATGAAATAAAACATTTTTACTTTCAGAATTTCTCCCATGTTTCAAACGAAACTCAGCCCAGGTTCTCTGGACATCCTGCAATTACGCATCTTTGCTCTTGGCTGACAACGTTACTCTGTTTTGCTATCCTTGCCCTCCTATCTCTCCTCCAGGCTCCTCAACTGAACAGTTTCTCTCTGCACAACCGCTGTGTCTCCTTACCTAATCAGGTCCAGGCTCCTGCCTCCAAACACCAGTCCCAGTTTTTCTCTCTGGACTGCTTGGCTGCTTCTATTGCCTGCTCTCTCACAGGCTGGATTTCTTTTTTTTTCCCCTTCCTGTTGTATTCATGCGGAGACCTTTCTTCTTGACACAACCTTCAAATCATTCGAAGCTTAGAAGAGATAGGATTCCTACCTCTCAGATCCTGCGCCAAAGCTCCAGCTCACAGGGAAAATTTGGAGGTGGGATTAAAGAGGAAATCTAGCCTCACCACTGCATCCTTAAGCTTCTGTTTGCAGCGAGGACAAACCTTTGGCGATTCTTTTTTCCTGCTAGAATAAAAGAAATCATTACTGAGAGTGTGCTTGTGACAAAATTTCTAACATTCACAAGTTAGACATATTTGGATAAATTTTGAGACAGAGACAGAAAGACACATTTTAAATAAAAAAGGTCACATTTTGAGTCTGTGCTTCAAAGCCTGAGGGCAGCAGAGCATTTCAAAGGAAAAGTTTCCATTTTTTTAGTATGAGCAAAACTGTTTATTTTTCCATAACCTTGTTCTTGGAAATGGACAAATTGTTTTGGCAGGTATTTTCAAAATAATCTGCCTGGTACAGACAGCATATCAGTTTTCAGCCTAAGTGATGATGTTTTTTCTAAAGCTACATGCAACAGAAAATATGGTCTCTGCTGAGAAATGTTTGTGAACCCCAGCACAAGGAATAGCAGCACATTCACCTTAAAGTATTGTCACAGATTACGTCCACAGAGGATTTCTGATTTTTTTCAGACATCAACTGCCTCATGGAGAGGGTCAGTGGCTATTACTTCCCTGTTTTAG
This sequence comes from Mesitornis unicolor, assembly GCF_000695765.1. Taxonomy (NCBI): domain Eukaryota; kingdom Metazoa; phylum Chordata; class Aves; order Mesitornithiformes; family Mesitornithidae; genus Mesitornis; species Mesitornis unicolor. The sequence goes on from NW_010157739.1 coordinate 26,360, forward strand.
AGGCAAAGAAAGTAGAATAGGAGGAAAAGAGAAAAAAAAATCAAAGAATAGAATAGAATCCAAATATCCTGAGCTGATTATTAGTCCTCCAGTTCTGCACCCATTGTTGCCACCTCAGAGAGGTGTTACTTATATGACAGTTCTCTGGTCTGGAGTATCACAGGGATTTATGCTACACAGACCCTCACATTGGATATAAAATCCCTTCTGTAATTTCTAACTCTCTGTGACTGAAAGCTTGGGGAGGGACTATAAGAGAGGGCAGAGTGGGTGCAGGAGAGATCTGCAAATAATAGTTTAATTCAGCTCAGAACAAGCAGCCTCCCACATTTAGCTTATATGAGTATATGGGTACAATATAAAGAAAAAAGAGAGCTCACACACTGAACAGATTTCTGGGGTAACTGGTACAGCTCACAGGCAAGGCCCTGCAAAGAAAAGAGATGCAAGGAGCAGAGTTGTGGTAGGGCTTTGCTGGGATGGAGCAGTTTTCCAGTGTGACCAGTTGGGTGATGGCCAAGAAACACAGTGGAGTGTTATCAGTAAGTGATGAGATGGCCCCATGCAGACCAAGAACCTCTGCTAAAAAACACCCCAACAGCAATAACAAATTCCTTAGTGTAAACTGCAGCCCTCCTCACAGTAAAAAAAAAAAAAAAAAAGAAAAACCAAAAACCAAAAAAAAGAAAGAATTGCCAAATCAAACTGCTGACTCCTTTTTTCTTATCAAAACACCACAGCATATCTCTTAACAGCCCAAAGTAAATCAAATGCAGGACCAGCTGGAACTGGCCAGCTCTTGACCCTCCCTTGATATCAGGTGTGCACCGCATTTCTCTGTCAGATTAATTTATGATCTCAAGTAACTCAAAGCCCCTAAAACTTTCAGTATGGCTGCTAGGACAAGGCTGAAGGTTTTCTTTGAAAAGCAACACTGCTAGAAAAAGTTGAGAGATCTTCTTATCAACAGAGATACTCTGCTGCTGAAGTCAAGACTTTGTTCCCTCTACATCTCCTAATTTTAAACTCACTTACAACATCACTATGGGATGAAATTTGGCGGTATGGCCAAAGCATGTGTGCATCTGAGTGACAGTTGGTCCCCTTTTGCTTGTGGAGCTTCCTCTTTGGGGCATTTGATAGTGTTTCCAGAAATCCATTCCTAAAGAAATCTTTCAGCTCAAGAAAAAAATAGGGGAAGGTCCCGGGGAGCATGCACAGAGAGCACAAAATTGAGAACAGCTTGCAGGCAGTTCGACCTGCCTCATGCAATTGGTGGCAGCTCCAAGGAAAGCGTGCCCCTGTGTATGTGTTCAATAAAATCTATTGCAAAAGAGAGCCTCCCTGTTTCTGGGGTGAGGTGGGGAGGAAGAGATTTAGAAAGAAGCTCTTTAATTATTACCTGCAGAGAAGTTAAAGTATAACGTGGCAGTAACATACTCCAGTCTCTGTGCTGGGGGGACTGAGGGCAAGTCAGGCATCTAACCTGACTGTTTATATTCCTGTACTGGAAAAAAAAAAAAAAAAAAGAAAAAAGAAAAAAGAAAAAATGAAATTAATTACAAATAAAAGTAATTTTTAAATAATTTTAAAAGGAAGGGAAACAAAAAGACAAACGTAAAGAATTAGCGAGGCAAAGATAGTTCACATTTCAGGCAGCTGACCTCTCTTTGTGTTTCGCGGGGTTGGGGAAGGTGGGGACGGCTGCTGAACGGGCTTTGGAGCTGTAGCCTGGGAACCTGTGTTCGCCCATTCGCCGGGGTTTATAACTCCCCCTACCGAAGAGCCCAAATCTTCGGCCTTATGCTCGCTGAGCGACTCCGGCCACCTCCCCCCCACCACCC
>NW_010157740.1:0-6953 GCF_000695765.1 Mesitornis unicolor
TGCGCGGCGCCCCCCATTTCGTGGGGTGGCAGTGACGGTGTGGCCGCGGGTGTGTCCCTGAGGAGGCGGTGCCGCCCCCCGGCCCTCGGGCAGAGCTGCTCTTGGCCGCAGCGGAGCGCATACGGCCTCCATGGAGGAGACGGGCAAAGGGATGACCCCACCGTCCCTTCCAGACCTGTGTTTTTATCGTGGTTAAGTGGCAGCGAGTATTAACGTTTCACAGACATTTAGCGAGATCTGTGGTTCCAAAAATAGCGAAGGAGTCAAGGGAAACGCTTTGAACGGTGTGTGGAAATGCCTTGTGCTAGCTAACACCCTGGTTAGAAATACTGAATGTCACCTCTCGTAACGCTTGCCAGTTATTACTGGGTTTGGTTTGTCACCTGCTCTGGTGCCTACTCTCTCTTGTGATTTACGTACTTTATGGTAGACCTGGGTGCAAACATCTCTAATTGAGTTGCATTGAGCTGTTCAGGGCCACCCGGGCAGCAGTAGTCAGATGCTCTCTGAACATTCTGCAGAACAGAAAATTGAGAGAAGTCGCATAGAAATTATCTTCACTGTGCAAATTTACAGCTTTAAATCCTTTTCCTCTACTGAGCCAGGGCATAACTACCATTATAGATGTTTGCAGACATGCTATGAGAAAAATGGAAAACCAGTCAAGATACATGTAACCAATTTTGTTTGGTTTTTCTTCCCTTTGTAACATAAGTTATTACAGTGTTTTTAGACAGGTATTTTTAAACCAAAAATATCACCTTCATTTAAAAATGAGTCAAGATACAATTTATCTTACTTAACTTCTTTTCCTTCTGCCTCGTAATCTGAAGGTCAGTTGAAGAGACTGTTTTGCTGCAAAGAGATTAGACATGCCCCTATTCTGTAAGAGTAAAACATTTGAAACATTTTTGAAGAGCTCAAAATAACATGGAGATTGATACTTGCTCTCATTTGAAAATAGTCCCATATCTGCAAAGACTAAATTAAAGATACATCAGAAGTTCAGGGCTTGAAATCTGATCAGAAAGAATTCTACAGAAGACTGGAGAGGAAGAAGAGCATTTCTTCAGAAATTATCAGTCATACTTCCAGACTCTCTGTACTTGTATTATGGCATCCCTTGTGGGTTATATCAAGTGAAACCGAAGCTGACCGCCTTCCTGCTCAGAGGCACAGTCTGCCTGATGATTCAGGATGTATTTTGCAGTCCTTGTTGTAGATCCTCACTGTGTCCTACAGCTGTGGGTTGTCCTAAGAAGAGGAGAGACCAACAGCCCAGTTCTCATATGGATAGTAAGATTCTCTATATTCTCAGCAGCATTTCCCCAGTTTTCTGGGGCTGTTTGTTAATGTCCTTCACATCACAAGTGTATTCAGGTCACCGTATATCTCCAGCATACCCTATCGTTTGTCTTAGAATTCACATTACTGTGAAAATAGTACCTGGCAGAATAATTTTTAGTATTTTAAATTCAATGTTAGGAATACTAAATATATTTCATGCATTTTAATTGGATTTTTTTTTTAAACACAACTATCTTCAAGTTACAGTTTGCTTAGGAGTTGCCATTTAATAAATACACACTGTGTTTTTAAGCAGTTGTCTCTAAATGGGTTTTATGTATTTTTTGTGGACTTGAATTCCAAGTAGTATTTTATGGCTAAAAAGTAATAATATTAATTTGAACCATCTTATGCTGCTGGTTCACAACAGCCATTCATTAGAAAATAGTGAGGGTTCGTGAAAACTTAAGCAGCTTCCCCTTCAGTCTAACAGATGTTCTGCCATAAGCTGGTAGTGCACACGTGGTTCGTTCAGTATGCCCAGATAAGGTTTTTTGGCCTTCATTATGAGTGATATCAGGGCTCGTGTATAAGCACAGGTTGGTCAGAATATTTACTTTCCATGTGTACTGAAAGCTACATTTCTTCATCATTCTGTAACCTCTGCCAGCTGTGAACTTTTTAAAGCGGTAAGGAAAAGGAAGAGCAGTTGTCCTTGCACACCAGCTGATGAACAGCTTGCTTTGAATATGTGCTTTTAATTGAATGTTCTTTGTATTTCAGTCTCCAAGCCAGCACCTTACTGGGAAGGAACAGCAGTCATTAATGGGGAGTTTAAAGAGCTGAAGTTAACAGATTATGAAGGAAAATATCTTGTCTTCTTCTTCTATCCTCTTGACTTGTAAGTAACACCACTGTAGACATACCTAGACTGAGTGAACTATGTTAGATTCACAATTCATTATTTTTTCTTTTTTTGAGGTCTCGGGTTTTTCTTTGGTAAAGGTTTGGGGGAAAAGAAAGGAGTGAAAAATGAAAATAGATTCTTTGCATTTGTGTTTTCATCATGCACTGGTAAAATTGTAACACAGCCTCTGTCTGAATAAGAGCATCTGCTAACTTGTGTCTCCACACAAAAAAATAACTTTCAGTCTGCAGTACCCAGTCAGGCAACCTGTATGTTCTGTGTGACACTGTAAATCACTGCTGCATATGGAAGTCTGCATCCCATCTGTGTGTTCTAGAGTGTTTATAGTGTATCTAGGAGACAGCCTTTTCCCTTTAAGCTCATCCCATACCATCCTAATAACACTTAGCATTACCCTCCTTTGTCTGGAATGCAGTAGCTTCACTGATTGAGTGAAAACACCTCAGCTTTCTTCCTGACAATCCCATTCTTTTCCACAAAATGAAGAAGACAGAGATGCATAAACTACCTTAACATTATAAAGGAAATAACGTGGCTCTTGGCCCTTAGCTTCGAGGCCCTAGAAATTGTGATCATTATCACTTTACTTTTTCTGTAGTGGAAAATGTTCAAGTCAAATTGTTAAAATATGCAGATGTGTGCGTGGTAGCAAGAAATTACAGTATGTTCCTCTGAAAAAAAAATTGACGTATCATGCTTAAATTCAGCCATCTCATATTCATAAAGTCTGAAAGAACTGTAAAACACTTGTATCCGGATTGTAAGCTAACTGCAGCTTTATAATCTCCTTCAGTAATAAGCTGTTTGTAACTTAGATAGGGTCTGAGGCTTTTAAGATTTGTCAGGCAGCATTTTTATTAAATACTTGAATAAGCAATAAAAAAAATAAGCTGAAATTATTTATGATAAATCCACCATTTTAAGTTAAACAGAGGATTTACTGGATGACTTGTGAAATTTTGACTTTATCTTGTTTTAAATTATCTAGTACATTTGTATGTCCAACTGAGATAATCGCCTTCAGTGACAGAATTGAAGAATTCAGAGCAATAAATACCGAAGTTGTAGCATGTTCTGTGGACTCAAAGTTCACTCACTTAGCATGGTATGTATCTTATCCTTGCCTTTCACTAAAAATTATTCATGGGTCCGTCTTAGCTGAAGAACTCTGTCCCCAGATTTGCAGCCTATATAGGTATATCATAATGTGTAAAAGCATGATACTATTGACACAAATGTTTAAAATATTTTTTCCTGGAAAAAAATTTTAATGCTGCTGTGCGAAAGTATGTGTCTTTGAAGCTTGTTTAACGTGTACTGCCTGAAATATCATGAATATCATGCCTCGAACCAAAAAAATATTTCAGATACAAAAGAAAAAGATATAAGGATGCAAGTATCTGTAAATGCATCACACTGTCCCAATTCATGTGCACACTGGTACAAAGCAAATATGACTGATAAGAAAGTGGTCACTGTTAATAGATGTGGCCAAAAATGCAAAAGATCTACTGAACATTTTGCTCAAACCATAAATAGTATTCATAGCCCTTGTGTGCAGAACAAGAAAAATCTCATTTGCACTAAATCCTTCTGTCTGGACTGTTCTGGTTTGTGACTTTTAACTTTGTGTAGAGAATATAAATCTTTATGAGAAGTATCTCTGTTACTTCATTTCTTTCAAAGGATTAATACTCCTCGAAAACAAGGGGGACTTGGACCTATGAAGATTCCACTTCTTTCAGATTTGACACACCAAATTTCAAAGGATTATGGTGTATATCTGGAAGATCAAGGACATACACTTAGGTATTTCACTCGGTTACAGTTAATTTTATTCTGCTGGATTAGTACTTCCTACTTTGTATCTAAAGATGCATTTAGAATTTTTCTTTGAGAGCAGTTTTTACGTGGGGATTCGTGCTTAGAGACAAAATATATATTAAAGAACACAAAAAATAGCTGTAACGAGTCAGAACAGGGTGGAGATTAATATATTGCTTAACGGCAGTCATCAGCAGTTACCTTGGGGAGGGCAAACATGCAGAACACCCCAAAACTGCAGTTACTCAGGGACCTCCCAAGTCCAGGTGGAGTCAAAACTAAGGGTAGCTAATGGTCTCAAGAGCTACGTCTTTCACAAACCCCATTAGTTGCTTTTGGGATCCCTGTAACATCATAGCATCTGCAACATTCCTTGGCAGGGCCTGCCAAAGCTTAGTTTTATGTTCTGCAGAGAACTATTCTGTTTTGGTTTTGACTTGCCCTCAGGTCATGTCCTCCGATGCCCTAGGTAAAGAATACAGGTCAGCTGTATTCTAAGGTGGTGGGTAGTGTACGGTGTTCGCAGAGATCAAATTCCTCCCATCCAGCAGACATAAAATTGTGCATAAACACAACATTGTAATTAGTTCTGTTCCCTAACACACACAAATATGTTTCCACAGAGGCCTTTTCATCATCGATGACAAGAGAATCCTTCGACAGATCACGATGAATGACCTTCCTGTTGGGAGATCAGTGGATGAGACGCTTCGTTTGGTGCAAGCATTCCAGTACACAGACAAACATGGAGAAGGTGCTCTTTTAAATACTTTCCTGTTACAGATTGTTTTGCTTAGACTGGGAGCTGTGTTTGTAGCTTTCTGGGAGAAAGGTGCTCAGTAGTGTTAGAGACCAACCTCATGCAGTGAATGAAGCGATTTGATTGCCCTGCTACAAGATTGTGGTCCTGGTACCTCCATAGGTTGATTCTAGTGTACTAATTCACATTTTGCTTCACATCCATGAGAATGCAGAGCATAAAGTGTTCCTTAGTCTGAATTAAGCATTATGTACCATCTGTCACAAGCATAAATCTGTACAAAATAGGAGGCCATGAAGAATCAGGCCAAATACTTCAGTACACTTTGGCCTACTGAAATAACTGAGATGCAGGCCATCCTTGTCCTGTGTCATTTGTTGAGGATCTGTGACATGCAATTGAGAGTGTTTTATGTCAAGATACATGGTGGCACTGTGGAAGTTAGGCCACTGTTACCAGTGTTTTCTTTACAAGCCCTGTGTGACCATCTTCCCCTGACAAAGAAGCTTTCACTGGTTCAGATCATTAGTTTGTCTCAAGAACTTGTATGCCTTCAGTTCAAGCATAGGGTGAACTTTTCACATTTCCTTAATTAATGTGCTTAATTAAACAAATCTTTAAAATAATTAAATACTAATACACATGTTCAGCAGCTTAACTTCCATTTCAACTCAATTTCACCTGGCAATTGAAAGTACCATTACCTGGAGGTACAAATCATTATTATGCTTTGCTGTACAGATGTAAAAGGATAAATGCTGATACTTAGGCTGCGCACATTTGACTGAGGAAATTTAGCTTCTCTCAGTTACAAAGCTGTCTTGCAGAATGTTGATCTGCTAGGTGTTTCCAGAGTACCACATTTTTTGCCAGCTGCATGTGGAATCTCACCAGCTTTTGCGTGAACACTGAGGAGAGCTTCCCAAGGCACCTTATTGGATTCTTTGCACAGAACAGGAAGAAACTTCTCCACAATTCCTTATTGCATTTGTGGTATTTTGTCTGACAGCGTGCCTTAAAGCAGTGTAATACAGCATAATTCATTGGGCTAACTCCTCAGACAGAGAGCTCTGAACAGATAAGAGCTTCACTCCAGATTGTGCCACTGTACGGGTGGTCACAGGGCTCTCAGCTGCACTGCCTGGTAACTGCAGGCTGTAACCCCTTAGCTCCTGAGCAAGACTTCAAATGAAAATCAGGCTCTTGTGGAATCTTTGAACTGATGTCTTTGCTAAAAAATTTCCCCTAGCATTGGTTTTAAAGAAAGAAAGGTAGAGCTCTGAGTAGTTGCCTGAATTTTATCATGAAACTTTTGTTTCTACTAGAATAGGCGTTAATTCTCAGATACTGATTCACCAGTACTTTGTCTGGAAGGGCACAAGAATTAAACCAACGCGTAGACACCCATCCAGAGATAACAGAAGTGGTGGGTGGTATCAAGTATAAACTGTTACGACACCATCCCATGGATAAAGGAAACTGCATATTTAATAGTGGCAGATATTTACATGTGACACTTGTGTGCTGTTTTACTTCAAGTTCAGAAAAATAATATTAAGTCCACAAAAGTAATCGTATTAAAATACTTTTACTAACTTCGTCCTTTTTTTTCCAGTTTGCCCTGCTGGTTGGAAACCTGGCAGCGAAACAGTAAGTCACTGTTTATATTTAAATGCATGTACTACCAGAAAACACTCGGTTATCATTTCCACTAAAGCCAAATCCAAAGTCTTTGCAACTTCCAGTGAGACGAGATGCCTAAACTCACATTATTGTAGTTACAGCTTTTGGATTACTGCTGATTTCATTAGGAGCTTGTTTCTTTCACACAAGACCTATTCCAGTTATTTCAAATTCCCTGTGTATGAACAAAACTCTCTTGAGCGGCAATGAGTTCTTCATCAAGAACATTTTTTCCCATTAACACCTGATGAGAGGAAGTTGGCAACTCCTGAGTCTGTCCTTTCTTCTCGGTTATCTGGCCATATAAATTCTTGGTTTTTTTGAGTCACAGGCACTACCTACCCAAAGAAAAGCAAGCACAGGTTCCCATGCTGCTGTAGTACCTGATAGAGGCAGTGTGCCGTTATCAGAACTCCAGCAGAGAGCACTGCCCTTGCTGTGCAATAGCTCTTCCCCCTTTGTTACTCCCTA
>NW_010157740.1:6984-12558 GCF_000695765.1 Mesitornis unicolor
AGGAGCTGGGGTGCAGATAAACACCCATTGAACTTGTTTGTGTTCCCTGGGCTCGGGGAGCGAGTGTCAGCAGAATAATGAAACTTTCACTGGAGGTCTGAGCCGCCGAGTTCAGATGAGGTCACTGTCATTTATGTGAGCATGTGGCTTCCTTCTGAACCATCTGGTGATGACAGGGCGTTGTTGTTTAAATGGTGTCTTGGCATAAAGCAGAGCAGTGAGCATTGTAATTGATAATAAAAACAGTGCAATGTTAAACCATATTTCTTAGCTGGATGTGAAAACTTCCCAGGTTGACTGGAGGCAAAGAGTCACCTCTTTCAAGCCAGCAGAAGAGTATCTTAGTCGAGGAAGCTGGATATTATGACTCTAAAATGAAAGAGGGCTGACTGGCCTAATAGACATGTTTTGGCACTGAAAAGTTCTGCCCTCCATAACCATGGATTACCATGGATTACAACAGTAATGTTTTCTAAAAAACAGTCTTACAGTGCTGAGATTAACAGCTCCAATACTACCAGTTAAAGAACTAAAACAACACCTAAGCGATCTCTTTCTCCTCTGTGCAAAAGATGCAGATAATTTAAATAGAAGAGTAGTTTAAAAAGACTTTCTCAAAGATGTAGCCATGCCTTCTAAATGTGTTTGATTTAATTAGATCAAACCAGAGGAAGCCATGAGAGTGTGGTGGCCAAGGGAAGAACTGTAAGTAAATTCTAAGACTCTTGATTATGTCGTTAGTTTATTAAAATACCTTGCTTTTGGGGCAAGCAGCATCAGTGTCTGTGCTCCCAACTGTCAAAATTCTTCCTTTGGTAGGCTGCACTCTCTCTTCCCCCAATTAGTTACATCTTTCTGCTACCACTGTTAGGTACCTTTAGAGAGGCAAACAGTAATCTAGTATCAAGTCAGCCGATAAATGAATCTTTGATGTTGCTTGTGGGTTGGCCTCAGCATGATATTATTAGATGTATGTTGTTTGAGTTTTGTAATTTTGTTGTGCTTGAATGGTTTGTTTTTAGACTAATGTTTTCTTTTTCTTTCTTGCACAGATAATTCCAGATCCAGCTGGAAAACTGAAGTATTTTGATAAACTAAACTGATGCTTGCTTCTGTTGAATTACATAGGTCACATTCAACTTGATTTTGCCAATAAAATTTCATTAATTTTGTTACTTTCATGAGTTTGACTAATATGTAACTGCAGTAGACCATTAAAGGTCTTGTTGCTTAAACAGGTCTCTAACCTGTGTGAAGCACAGGTACCTCATTACTTATCAGGGAATGTTCTTGTGAAATACACATCTTCCCTGTAAGTCTTGTTTAGATGCTTGGTTTTCCCAAAATTTACTTCTCTTAGCATGACAGGCTTAGATTCATGACTTTTTCTATTGATAGGTTACTTAATTTCTGCAAAAATCTTATTTGCTTGGTGACATTCTAGGATCTACAGCTAGAAAAGGGCCACTTGGTTATGGTACATTAGTCTGTGGTCCAGGAGCAACAGCAGCAAACACAAAAGCCAGAAATAAGTTACAGTTGTTGAGTTACATTTCCAGTCTATCAAAAGCTGGAAAACATTTTTAAGCTACCAAGAACAAACCCTATACTACATAAATCAGTACAACTGCACTGAAAAAAATACAGCTGTGCCAGTTCATGTGGTTCAAGAGCTGAACCAGTAATATTTTTTCAAGCTTGTATTTGTGGTGTAGATGCTGGTTAAGATCAATTCCCTTTCACATGGGCTCAATGTTTTCCCTGTCCCTGTACTGTTAACAGATGTACACAGTGGTTAGTGTCCTGGGCTGATCCACTCATTAACTGTGGCTTCCAGTTTTAAGGGAGTAATTGTCTGTCCCAAGATCGGTATTGACATGTCCAGTGACCATCAGAAACTCTTGTGGCTCATGTGCATTAATTTCTTCTTTCAGGGAAAAAGAACATCTCCACATAAGACACACTTCATACTGCATGCACTGGAGAGCTCTTTCCTAAGAACACCTTTTCTTGCTTCTTGCCACCTCCTTCTCTTTTATAACATGGTGTTGTAGAGGCTGTGCAACTGGAAGAACACCACCTGAAGTCAGTGTCAGCCCTTCACCAGGGTCCTTGCAAAGGCCACAATCCCTGCTCCAATCCAGCACCGCTACGTTACTACTCTTGGTTGGATCCCACACTCGGGAGAACTCACTTCCCCTTCCCTCACTAGGCCATACCATTCCCTTCTCTATACACAGACCCTTCAGTGCTGCTCTGCAGAACTAGACCTGCAGTTGCATTTTCACTGTAAAATTACCTGATTTTCTAGACTGCAGCTCTCCAGATTGGTCACTGCAGACAGAGAGCAGAGACAGCTGCTCACCTTTTGTGTCAGCTCTGATACAAATAACACCTAAGTGCATGCCTAGGACAGAGGGAACCATGGCTGGAGCAAGCAGAACTCCCCCAGGCACCAACCTCCCTGTCCCTGCAAGGCCTGGGGAATGGAGGAGCTCCTGCTCCCATCCAGAGGTAATGGAGGTGCAGCAGGACCAATGCCAAAGGCTGGTAATGTGCTGCTCCAGCCCCTGTGATCTCCAAGACCAGAGGGCAGCATGGAGAGAGGCAGCTTCTCAGATCATTAGGCCATAAAGCAGCTGCTTGTATTTTACTCAGGATTTTGTTTACAGCCTCTACCAGCTCTGAAACACCAAAAACATTAACACAGAGAACGTTCAAATAACTTCAGGCAGGTGCAGCGTGACAAATGCAGGCCCAGCCATTACATGGATATTCATCAGCAGCCCAAGGCACAAAACAAACCTAACACTTGTGCCTGCCTAAGAAATGGTGCTTGTGCCCATTAAGCTCTTCAGAGGCTTTGCCTGCTGCTCCAGGCAGGTCACTCTCATTCACACCTAACAGTCTCCCAACAGCCAAAAAAACCCTCTGTTGCACTGAGCCAGCAAGTGAGACATCATAAAGACAGAGATGAGTTATCACCCACACTGAACGTGCTCCATCCAGCTCACAGCTCCTTGTGGAGTCAGGTAAGCAGTGATTTACAGCAATAAAACCACAGCAACATGAGCATCAAACAAAAGCAGACATTGAAAGCTGTACAAACCCTGAGCCAAGGAAAGAAAATAGGACTGAGAACAGTTACTGACCAAAAAAAACCCTAAGGCCATCTGCACACTTCTTTGAACATTACAGATTTAGGTCCACAGCTATGCTGTGGCCACAGCTTGGCCACAGCTGAGGCCTTGGCACTCAAAACGCACATTACATACTTGAAATTAAAGATTATTTCCATGGAAAGAGAGCATGGAGTTTTACAGAGATTTGAATATGCTGGCAGGGAAGTTTAGGAAGGAAAAGACTGGGCAAAAAAAATGCAAAAGTGCTGGTGTGTGAGGGAGAAAAGTGAGAGTTTGGGGGCGTGGGGAACAAAGGCAGATCCTCAGTTACACACTGCCTCCAGGAAAAAGGGAAACCGAAGGACAGAAGATGAGATCCCTAAGTAGAACAACATTGGAAATTTGACAGGGAGGAAGAAACACTGAAGACTGTGGGTTCGGGGTCATAAAGATTTGCAAATGCGCAAGACAAGTAGCAAGCTGAGGATCTGGCTGCTAAAGCTACTGCCTTTCTCTTGCTCTACTGTGGAGAACTTGGTTTCAGTTGGTTTACCTTTGGATAACAGGTACCATTTAATGGCATTAGCCATTTTTTGTATGACCCTCCATCACATAACAGCCTGATGAGCGGCTCCAAGCAGTACTGAGCTTCCCTGGGTGGTTGTTCTCCCAGCTGTGGGACAGAGTGACAGAAAGCAGGACAAGAAACTAACAGTGCACGAACAAAGCAAATAAAACTTTTGAAATTAAAAGGCACCATTCCAAACTGACATTTCCTAGAAGAATCTTGCTCTTCGACCTTCATACACATACTATATTTACACCTGATAAATGCAGGGAAACAGTAATGAATGGATAACACAGCTTTAAGGATGATGCTGTGATAGCTGCTACAGCGGCACAGGTGGGTGCTTAATTCTTTATATTATTTAATCAGCATGTGGAGGGTTTGAGATCTTCCAGCAAAACTGGAAAAAAAAATCATTTCAAAATCAGAGTCTAGTAGCACCAGTATCTCAGAGAGGATTATCAGGCAGGCAAAGGAGTTTAAAGGTTTGCTTTACCCTTCTGCATTTCGATTAACAGACTGCTGCAATACTCCTTCTAGCTCTGGTCTCAAAGCCTGCCTCTTATATTAAGCACACTTAAAAATATGTCTGAGCTGAAGGACAGTTACTGGGAGACTAAGTAGCACTCGAGCACTTTAGTATCAAATATAGTCTGCAGTTGACAAGATAAAATATAGGTAGTTTCAATCAAAAAGCTGAATTTGATTCTAACTCCTTGGTGACAGTGAAAAGCTTCAGCAGTACAGAAACTCACTCCTCTGCCATGTACATGTCACTAATTCTGGCCTAGTGCTTGGATCAGGGGTTGCCATGGCCTTGCTGGCATACCTGGAAAGGTCTTATTCACAGGTGTAGGAGCAAAATCTTCACATAAGTACAAGCAGGACAAAAATTAAAAACTATATTATTATTTTTTAGGCAACAAATAAAAGTGATTACATCTTCTGAAAGAAAGATGATCCACCAGCAAGCTTCACCAAAGTCCACATTGCACTGGACATCCTTAGCACTGCTTGAAATTCAACCCTTCCAAATCTGAGCCTAAGAACCTGGTTTCCAGCCACTAGTTTGAAGATGCTGACTCACATCACCGCAACCTCCAATGAATCCAGATTGACTGGGGAGTGCCAGCCGCAGGGGTCTCTCACAAAACAGTAACTAACAAACACAACAATGGTCTGATCTTCCAGAACTCTTCACCTGAGGTTTGAAACAGTGGCAGAATTAAATCTCACACAACTCTGTAGCCTTCTCAGAAATGCAGTTTTCCTGACTAGAAAACCAATTTTACCTCTGCAAAACCAGGACATTTCCAAACCCTGGGCCTCTTGTGGAAGTGCATGAAATGCAGATGCACAGGGCTGCCAATGTGAAGTTGACTTTCGAACAGAAAAACCAAAGAGCCTCTGCAAAGAAAGCCATAGCTGGTAATGAGACTCTACCTTCCACTCCCACTGCTGTTTTGGGCAAGCTTCTCCCACATCTCACCGGCTACCTCAGCAGCTATAAAGAAACCTTATACAGTGGTGAGGTCTGCAGGTGAAAACCACCTCTGCAAGCAGAAAGGCTCTAGCTGGGGCAGAACCTTCTGTGACCTCCTCCCTTTTGGAATAGGTACCCCAGCAAGCCTACCTCACTGAACAATACCCGCAGATGCTGCTCCACCACCTCCAGATGCTGAGAAAGTTTTGTCTCCCCAGGCAGCCAGCCCTGCCTCTCCTGCGGTGCAGAGCGCTGGTGCTACTTGTGGTGCTTGTAACAAGAAACTCACTTTTAACAGCATTTAATTCTGGAGATGACCCCCTCATAAGCTCCCCAACACCCTGGTGGACACAGAGGGCCCAGGGGAGTGGTCCCTGCTTCAGGACTGCACCTGAATTTCC
>NW_010157740.1:12589-36739 GCF_000695765.1 Mesitornis unicolor
GATAAAGTAGTTGAGCAGTAAGCAGGGACCAGAGCCCATAGCACTGTCCTTTCTGAGTGCCTCAAGCACCAGTCCCCAGAGCCAGGCTGCCTTTCTCCAGAAACCTCCCTGTTCTGCTACATAACAGAAGACAAAAGAGTAAGGAGCAGCCTCTGCCTAAAAGTGCCTCCAGCCTCGGGGACAGGAGGCCTGCGGGGATGGGGATCCCCTGCTATCAGGGCAAGTGCTCCAGTATATCTTCTACACAGGTATTGTCATCCAACTACACCTTCCACAAAAGGAGCCCCCAGTTTCTCTTTCATGAAAGCTGAATATTTCATCTTTTATTTTCCTGTTACCTAGTGCCTAGTCTGGGAAGAAATAATCTCTCCCCCACCTAGTTAAAAATGCATTCAGAGGAGGACCAGCAATCAAACAAGTCTGGCACCAGATAAGGGGCTGGACTAAACGTGCAGTAAAACCAATTAAGCATGCAGGAAGTTTGGAGCAGGTTTCTGAACCAAAGCCCTTGCACGATGACCCGTGCTGCACCAGCTCCAGTGAGTTTCTTCTCAGAATGCTGTACATCATGGCGTGGCTGCAGAGGCATTGTGCGTATTTGAAGAAGGGCTACCAGAAGCTGTTACAGTAAGTTTGAGTAAGTAATTTCAATATTTATTTTTTTAAGTACAGAAAAATAAACACATTCAAAACAGAGTGCTTTTTCAGGCACTGAGCTCAGCCCGTCCCACAGAAATCTCCTTTTCTGTCACCATTAACTACTGAGAAGGTTAGGGGAGGCAATCCAGCTACCACAGACTTCCTCCTCCTCACTGTATTCCAAGGCACGATGGGCACAGAAACATTGACTTCCCACTACAGAGCCACAGCCAATTACACAGAAAGGTTCACTATAAATAAAAAGCTTTTCTACCTTTAAGCTTGTGTGGTAAAGGTTAGTCACTTACAGCAGTGACGGGTTGGTCGTTAAGATGAAACTTCAACTCAACATTAATTACTACGGTAAAATATTTTAAGTCTGAATGTGGGATCTGAGACCAGCTTTCTCTCACACACAAAGCCATACAGTGATGTGCGTAAACAATACCCTCGAACAAAGATACATTTAGCCTGTTATCAGAGGGGGTGACAACTTGGAGTTACCTTCTCAGTAAAAAGTATGTAAGCACATATTCTGTCTGTTTATTACTATATATATATCTTTTACACATATATATACACACACACGCGCGCATTCTTTATGACTATACATTTCTGTTAACTACTGTGACGGTGGTACGTGATCAAGTTACCATGAACTTTGAGAAAACACTAATTCTTCTAAGCACTTTCATTCACAGGATTCATTTTCTTCATGGTGTCCAGAAGTCTTGATGTCGCCTTGCTCCCTGCTCTATTACCTCTTTTTCTCCTCTCCAATCCCTGCCTGACGGCTGAATTTACGTATTATGATAAATTCATATTTGAATACATCTGTAAAGGCAGCAGATGAGGAACGTGGTGTCCCCTTAACAACTTACAAATGTTATACAAAAATGACCCAGCTAGGACCACTAGGTCAATGACAAAAACCTACAGATAGTCAGGAGTAATATCTAGTTGTAAAATAGATCCCTCCACTTCCTACCTCCCTACTTATTTTTTAATAGCCAACAGTAATCCATGCAACAAGGGGGGAAGAAGCTGGGATAGAATTTCAGGTCTTTATTTGTGTGGTCAGTCACGTCTATTCAGCTTGCATCTATTCAGCTTGCAAAGAGTTTTTAAAATGAGAAAACCAGAAAATGCAGTATATAGCCATGGTGTCATAGCCATTAAAGAAAAAGATTGTAACATCATACAGCTGCATCAGCACTAGAGTGTGGCTGAAGCAGAAGCTCTCTGTAAGGAACCAAGAGCTTAACATCACTGCAATGATTGATCTGATCTGGATCAGGCAACACCCCTGTGCCTCCACAGGAAAGCTACCTAACTCAGAAATACAGGCAGCCAAATCTCAGTAAGCAAAGGCTGATGTACAGCGTGCTGGTTATTACAGTGCTCACTCTCCTCATGTGAATAGCAGTTAGTTGTTAGGAACCACAAACTTCCTGCTCTCCTAGTGCCAAAGGAAGCTGGTCCTTACTATGAATTGCTCATTCTTACTCAGACATAAAATTTCAACATGTTGCTTTATTTTATCAACCTGTTTCATGCATCTGTACTGATTCACATAATTCCTACTTGCTGCTTCCTGGTATCAAAAGATTTTAAACCTAGCAGGGAAGCCAGAGTCTATTCTTGTGTATTGTAAGACAATATATTTCACCCATTTAACCTACCATTGAGCCCAGCTACTCCTCTTTGGGTGCCTTGATCAGACAGGATATCAGTCTTGATTTGAAAGTATCAGAGGTCCGATTTTGTGCTTGTGTCTAATCATCCTTATGGTTAAAAGCTGATGCCTCCCATCCACTCACCTTCCTAATTTCAGGATGTTGGATTTTACCTGTCAGTTACTGAAGATTATTAAAACCTTCTCCACTACATCAGAAGTACTTCAGTATCAAGTACTCATACGCCACGGTTATGTCCACCACAGTGTCCCCTCTGTGGTGGGGAATTACTCTGTCCTTCACAGGTAAACCTGGCAACCTTTAAAGCTATGTAATACTTGTATTTCATTACAGTCTACCAAGGAACCAGACAAATAATCCAGCTGAAGAGGCTGTCCTCTAGCTGTACCATCCCTCAGTGGGATAAAAATCCTCCAACCACTCAGCAGCTGACCTGGGAGCTGCTCAGCACAGATTATCTGAACTCTTAACTCCAGAATCAAACATAACCATTACCATTTGAGCAGCATTTTACCTTTCCTGCTCCCAATCCCTAAAAACCCAAAAAATTCTGCTCCTCAGTGCTATTTCCCAGTCCCATCCAATCTCATCAGTCACATCTCTACTTTACAGGCCATGAGAAATAATTCATTAAGAAACTCACTTACAGTTATATTAAAGAAAAAGAGGTTAGAAGAGGCTGACAAAGACTGGCTGCACACAGACAAAATGCCAGAAGAGACCTTCTGCCCACCTCATTTCATTGCAAAAATTAGTTTCCTCCCAAGAGAACGTGAAACCATCCAAAACAGAAGCTGCAACAACCTTGTAAAATCCCAGCTGATAGGAAACACCTGCTTTACACTGTGCGCACGCTACTAACTTTTGAGCTTATGCTGCTGCCCAGATGCATGTGTCCTTGTTAAAAAAAACTAAGACCCTAAACCTAATTTATACAAGAACGTAGGGCAAATGGCTTTGTCTGTGTGTATCTACTTATTGCACATTTTTCTGACAGAACTTCAATCCCTTATCAGGGAAACACAAAGGGGATCTACAAAGCGAAAGGCAGCAGAGTGACAAGATAGCAAAGGTCATAATGGGATCTCTCAAAGCAGACAAAGGGAAGATGTCTGAAGTCTAAGATTGTATTTTTTCAGCCTTTTTTCCTAGCATCAGCATGTAAAAGTAGATTTCAACAAATCCTAACAGCAGAGAATAGAAAATCCAAACATATTCAAATACATAAATAGCACTAAAACAGTATTTTTTTGTTGTGGGGTTTTGTTTTGTCTGGGGGTGGGGGTTTTGCAGTACTGCAAGCACCTGTCTGTTAGCCATCTCTGGTGACAACGCTTTCCAAGACAGCATGCTGCTGCACTGCTGATGAAGCATTCAGCGTGTGTCAGATTTCTTTCATGGTTGCAGCAAAGTGTCGCTTCCCATCTAAATACAACATGGACTCTGAAATAAGGCAGAGAAAAGAGAGAATCACATTGGTAAAGTAGTATCAATACTGGGCAACTACATCGAATGTAAGATTAAGAAGAAATCCACACTGTCAAAGCATAAGTGTGGGTTGCCATGAAATCTTGTTAAATTATTCAAATGCCAATAGTTCATCTATTAAAATAACCAATGTTCCAACAGAAAGAAAGTCGTCTTCTCTACAGAGCTACAGTAACAATGCATTAATTGGATACTTGCCTCCGTATGTCTTGGGCACAACCCGTGGGACCTCGTTTTCTGATACAAATGTAAAATGGAAGATATTGGTTGTCTGGTGCTCCCTGGTATCTGCATCATAAACTTCACTGTGTACTCGAATCTGGATGTAGTTTTTTTCTGTGTAACAGACCTACACAGTTAAGACAAGAATCATAGTCCCTAATTCATCACTGATGCTGAAAAACTGTAACAGACTTTATTGCACTGTTTAATAAGAAAGTCACACATTCTTATAATGCACTGTTCATTATCAGTGACTAACAGAGACTATAGCAAAGGTAAGTCTTTCTCCTTTTCAAAAAGAAATCCTACCTGTGCAGAAAGCAGTAATAAGGATCCAACCTCAACTGGCCTCTGAAACATGATATCGTCAACGGATACGATAAAAGGTCTGGAACCCCTGAGCAAGAAAAAGAGGAATTCCTTCTCAAGAATAAGAAGGGTGCTTGGAGAAATTTACAATATTTCATTGCCAGCATTTTAATGAAGGGTTACTAGAAAATAGGTCTCTCTTAAACACAGGCCACAGGAAGTGCTAAAGAATTATGTCATCACCCAGACAAAAGTAACTGGAGGAAACCTCTCATGCATAAAAATACAGATAAAAATATCTCTAAGGATACATTATTGCATTTTATGACTTATACTTGCTGGGGAATCTTCATGCCTTCATTGCTTAGGACTCAGTTTTCCAAGTACTGACATAAAACACTTGACTTTCTATCAGGCTACGGATGCACCATTAAACTTATCCATAGACCTTTGCTGGGTGATGACCTCAGTGCCACTGCAGTTACTAGAAGTTGTTCAGAAACCATTCCTCTTGTGTGCAGAATGAAAAGATGTGATATTTATCTGATAGAATGTCTATTTTATACGGTTAGAAAGAAAAGGTATCTTCAAAAGTTGATCTCAACGGCTTGGTAAGATAAAAGAAAACAGAAAAAAAGATGTATTTTCTATCTTGACAGTAAAACCAAGCTCCAAGGAGAAAGATGCAAATCTCTTCATAAATACAACAGATGATGTACATAAAACAGCGCTGTGTCCTAAAAGTGCAAGATTCTACTAGACATCTAGGTCTTTTCTACTCAGATTGTCATTACGTTGGTTAGCTTGGCTTCCCAACCTACATATATATGCACAGTGCTCTGGAGTATATAAATACTGCAGGTCTACAACTCACCCATAGCTGCAAGCAGTTGCCCATCCCAGCTCAAACGCCTTTCTCATGAGAAAGCCCCCGAAGATCCTATTGAAGATGTTCCGTTCCTGCAGGTAGAAACAAAAATCAAAAGTCAAACTGCTATATTACATACATTATTTTTAAAGCATGTGTTGAAGTCTGCACTTCAGTTCACAATATTTAATAGAATTCCCAGAATCTGAATGTATAAAAAGCACTACTGAAATATATGCAAAAGTCCAAATGGCTCATCCAACTCACTTGACAACATAAGATAAAAACTCAAAATTGTGTCAGCAACCAGAAGCCCAACTTAAACACTTTAGAAATTAATGTCTTTACACAAAATAAGGAGCCTGGTAAGAAAACAAGGAAATTAAAAATAATCTATTTTGCAGTGGCAATCCAAGCAGACAATAGAAAAATGGCAAAAGAAACTAAGATCTAAATACATTGCAAGGACTACAGAACCAACCAAAACAATGGATTGACTAGTCTTACAAGACATTTCACAAGTAACCATTTCTGCAATTCACTAATATTTTTTGAAATACCTGAGGATGGCAAATCTGTAGGCCTTTTAGTTTTGCATCTTCCATCCATACTGAATTGGGTGGTAATTTACGACTCCGGAAACTTACTGTCCTTTGGAAGAGACAATAAACTTTATCGCACACATTAGCAGAATTCAGCAAGTCAAAAACGCCCAAACAGCAAGTGCAGACACATACTAAAAAAGAAAAAAAAAACCCACACAAAAAAGAAATGCTATCACTAGAAGCTGTTCCAACTGACCTTGAAGCCTTAGCTAAAGTGATACTTTGTTACTGCAAGAAGCCTGATCTTTCAAAAAACTTCTGCTAATGTTCAAGATTATGTGAATGAACAAGCTCAAGAAAAGTACATGAAAGAAAAGATGAATCACAACCACAAAGCACAGGCTTCGTCAGAAAAGCCTTACTCTGTTTTTCAAGTCGTAAGATGAAATAAAAGCACACAATGAGCTAACAGAATAATTCAACATCAAACATGCAGACAGCTTGAGGTTTTCAAATCCAGACAGAATGTGTACAAAATATATCTGCTAACTTTAAGGGAAAGCACGTCTCACTTCAGTGAACAGCTTTGAAAATACCAATTGTATAATGTTAGTAACTTAAAGAAACTATAAATTATCTACAAATACAACATTGCACTAATGTTATTAGGCATTGTTCTATCACCATTGACAATGGACTGTTTCATACAAATCTCAAGTATAAGAGAAGTACACCAACCACAGTCTCCCTCAAATAATGTTGTCAGGTATTACATTTAAAATAAATTGCAAAGGTTACTTGGTCAAAATATGGCAAATTCCTGCCCTCACAGTTTTGTGTTGTAATTTTTCTAGATATCACTGAAGAAAACTCTTAGACTGTGCAAAATTATTCCATTCCCTTATTTGGTTAAATATCATTAACCTTTTTTCCTCAAGATTATTCCTAACAGCTTGCTCGGAAGCTCTTTATGCTCAGCACTGTCACTTTCACCACCTTGGCACAGTTAACACCCGTAAACAGGAGACTCTATTAAGAGATGCAGATGTCACATTAAAGATTGCACCTGTGTTGCAAATAAAATGCCACAGAATTTAAATGGTGAAGTGGGAAAACAAAATGTGTGTGTTTATTCCAGACTACCCTCTTACAAGCACCCACCCAAAAGGCACATTACTTTTCTCTTTCATAAGACTTTAGTTCTCCTGCACCCCTTCCCTTCTTGCCTTGTGTCCAATGTATTAAGGAATATGTCATGAACAATGTTTCTTTCTTCCGCAGTGGGAGCCATTTTCAGTAAGGAGGCAGTGCTGAAATCAATCCTCTTCAGCTTGTTTACTAAACATTAAAAAAAAATCATATTAGAGTTCAAAGAAAAGAAAAAGATAACCTCATTTGGTGTGGCTCTGAAGATTTTAACCTGGAATTAGCTGTCTCTTTCCTTTTTTCTTTTCCCCTCCTTGTCCTGGCTTTGTAAGTTAAAAGCTGTAACTTCACAGTCCCATCGATTCAAACAGAAATTTGGCTTTTAAAATTGACTGCATCAAAGAGAAAACAAGGCAGACGTTCACTGCTACCTCACCAATGTGATGAAGATCTTTGATAATATACTGCAATACCCACCCACCCCTCCTACAGAAAACTTAAGTACTCCCCTCAAAGTACAGAAGAACATACCAAACAAGAAATCCTACAGAATAAACAATCTTCTTCAGGTTTTGCCAATGGTGCAAGAATGCAAATTTATGATAGAACTCATTACCATAGGCCACAATGATTGAAATTTTAGCTTAAAAGTTCTTCTGTTCAGTTTATTCAGTCTCCAATGTTTCTAACTCTTCGCTTTAAAATTCCAGCTTGAAAAAAAGAAGATGGAGCTACACACTCCTTTCCCTGCTCCCCTCCTTTCTGTTTCTGAGTTTCTTTCCAAAAGGAACAAGGGCACCCAGACAGGTGAGAGTTGTGGTGCACCCAGCAGACCCACCATGGGGGCAATCAATCAGCCAGCGCATTAGGAAAGCCTGTGCTGCGCTCAGATCTGAAGTGGAGCGACCATCCTGGAAACGGAGAAGTCCAGGACAAGGATGCAGAGCACATCAGGAGCGCCCTTGTCTGTCAGCTTAGCTAAAGCATTTCCAAGGATGTGCTAGCAGGCTTTTAAACTCTCTTACACTACCAACGCACGTAAGATAGAACAAAAATCTGATTTTAAACAAATTAGGAGCATTTCTAAGCAGCAGAACTTCTGAAGTCTACTTCCTTCCAGCTGCTAAGTTGAACGTGAGGCCAATGTGCATACTACCAGGAAGTATGACATACATTCCCCTTGCTTGAAGATTTCTTCTTCCTCAGGGGTCCCAGGAACAAGTGGATTAACAAAGGCTGGCCTACAGACAGTAAATTTTTTTAAGTTACAAATGTATTAAGAATTTGTCCTGTGAATACATTAAAACAGTCTTCCATGTTTGCTTAAACGCACGTCACAAGATGAAAAGACACATATTTAAGGTCATGTGGCAGCTGTCAAGAGAGTATCACATTAACTTTAACTCTGGAGAAGCAGTTCAGTGATCCAACCGCTATCTAGTATAATAGAGAAAGAGTAAGAGATGTGTCTATGCTTCTTAAAGAGCTAAAGCTGTACCAATACATGATAATGAAGATTAATCAAGCAGAAAGCTGCTTAGTAACTCAGCAAATGAAGACATGATGATCTAAGATAGTCTACAGGAGACACGCTAACTTGAACAGTATCATCGCTCCTGGAACAGAAAAAACACAGTGCCATAGCTAGCAAGTGTTCTTATAATCTGTACATTCCCGTGACACTCTTATCAACAGCCAAAAGCTGTTTACCACATGTACTACTTATCAAAGAAGATATGAGGCTGCCTTGAGTACATATTTGTAAGTTTATTTTACTACTCAAATAAGTTTAACTTAATTATATTACATTTAATTATTTCTTTTCATGAGGCAAGGCAAACGCTCATTTTCGAAAGCCATTCTTCCCCATAATTTGCAATTATTATTTTTTCATTATTGTTTTTGCTAAACAGTTCACTTGAACCCCAAGCCTTTACTTAGGCTGGTGACCAGAGGCACGCAGAGAGGAACAAACTGCTCGTTCCTGGTTTGCTAAAGCTCTGGATTTCAGAGACACACCAGCTCCTTCACTATCACAGAGCTCATCCTCTCCTGTCCAAGCTCCAAACTGCTGAGATGCAAGTTTGCTATGGTCCCAAAGCTATACAACCATGTTTGTGTGGCACTATAGCCAACCTAGCATACCCTGTACCTCTCAGAAAGGTTTTTACCTCACATAGAATAAATACCTTCCTTATACTGACAGAGTGCTTTCAAAACACAACTGACTTGTGGCCAACTGGCTTGAAGAACAGCCACTGAAGTTTGTATCTATCTCAAGAGGTCCACGTAGGCTTGTCCTCAATCAACCTGCTAGTGTATAATTACATCAGATTTGATGTAATTCTTATGCAAAATAAGTCCTTAAAATGGGAAGCATAAATATAAATATTTTTAATGTATAGTACATTAATGGGTTTTAAAAAAAAATATCAGAAGTCTGAAGGAAACCATCCTACTAACTACTTCTAATCTTATCCGCACTAAATAATTATGTCAAGCAAACTCCTTCATTAACCATATCCCTCTTCCTTAAACACAGGCAATTATTTAAACTGGTTAGAAACAGAAAATTGTTTATTACTTTTGCAGGCTGTACAAGAAAGAGGTAAGAAATACAACCCCTTTTTTTCTGGTGCTAGAGTCATAAACCAAAACTGAAACTGAGCAGCCTGCTGGTTCAATGACTAAGGAATTACAGAGATAATAAAACCAGAAAAATAAGAAAGTCTGGGGAGGTTTAAGTTCTGTGGGAACATTTATCAGTTCCATGTTACTTACCTAAGCAAGTTTTAGGCTGAGTTATTCTGATAACATTTATCATGTGTCTATTAGAGAATTAATGGCATTATTCACTCAAAGACCATTTAACCATTGAAACTCAACCCTTTCCATTTTTATGGCAAGACGGCAGCTAATTCTAACAACTACTACAATGCAGGTGGGTTTCCAGCAGACTCATTCCCTTCTGTGTTCATCAGGCCAGTCATTCAAACACAGGGAACAGAATGTAATTTTCTAACAGATTTGTTAAAGAAAAGGGTCAGATCCCAAGACTAACAGCAATCCCCAGTATCATCTGAGTGCTGAAAGCAGTGCTCTGAATCTTGCCCCACAAAAGTAACACTTGCCAGCAGAAAACATTGACTATGTGATTTATTTATCACCTACACTATATGGCTTCTACACATACATAGCAAGCTGCCATATTTGCTATTTTCACCACAGCAGGAGTTTGAAAACTGCTTTCCTGTCCTACAAATTACCGTTTATTCTCTGGATCCCGGGCCACCATGACAAAGGTTGCATCTAACACAGGGCTGTAATCACCATCGTGTAGCTAAGAGAGACAGGAAACAATTCTATTTTAAAACTCTCAAAATCTAAATGTGCTTAGCAAGCTATTCAGTTGACATCACACTGTTAAAGTTGTTTACTTTCACGTTCTATCATGCCTTTCAAGATTTCTCACAATAGGTTAAAGAGACAGAAACAACACAAATTAAAACTCTAGTTTCAGAAACCTGCAATGTAAACATTAAGCAGGGAATACTTATTAACTACTACTTTCAGCTGGTAGGAGAGGAAACCAACACAAGCATTGCTAAAGGACCCACTTACCCTTTACTCTGAGAAATGCCAAAAAAACAGTTTTTTATCAATACCGCCTTGCAAACAATAAAGGTGTAACATTATCTTCTATATCAGAGACTTTACTTAAGGAGACTCAACTGAATTAAAAAAAATATCTACCTGTTCATCTGAATTATAGCCACTAATCATAGAATCACAGAATGGTTTGTGTTGGAAGGGACCTTAAAGATCACCTAGTTCCAACCCCCTTAAGTGCTTATAGCATATCTTTGTTACTCTTAATAGTTAAATAACTGGAATTAATGTTTCAGTTAACTATTCAATTGTCAGGAAATAATCAATAGAAATGTTAAGGAGTTTTTAATTGAATTATTAATATTCCTTTTGCTTCCTGCACAGTGTAGCTGACTTACACTCCTTGTTTAATTTCTTTTCTATTATTTATTATTTAATAACTTATTACAAAAATTATGCGACACAGTAGATAAGATGAAGAGATTCAACTTAATACTGAATCCGAATACCAACATTAAAATTTATAAATCTATAAAAGGCAAAGGTATAAGGAAAATAGTTTTTCAAAAGCGAGGAGAAAACCATTTAAGAACATGCAGAGCACCTATTTTTTCTGTAGGAGTACTGTGTTGTAGTTTAATTACAAAACATCGGTTAAGAAAAATGCATATATTGCAGCAAGATAATCTGTTGCTAATTTTTTTTCATCTGGACTACCGGAAGTTGTCTTGGTCTTGAAACACTAGGGCTGCCTCAAGCCCTTCAAAAGCAGTTATTCTAGAAAACACAATTTAGATTGCTAATGTAATCATCCAGAATTCCACCTGAGGCAAGAACTAACCTGCAGCATGTGCATCTTCACTTCCATTGAGGTCTTCCCAACCCAAGAAACATTGCCTGTGAATTTGATGTCACAGTCTGGATATATAATCTTCTTGCACAAATCTACAAGACATTAGAGGTTACTGGAGACAGATCACTCACATACAATATTACAAAGACTAGATTCCCTAAGACCTTTTAGTGTTCTGCAAGTAGCAACATATGCAAAGACAACCCACAAAAGACAACTGTTGCAAGGGATCACACTGCTAGCCTGCAGTTTCTGCCTTACCAGATTTGTAAAGCGAGAATAGGAGGAGGAAGTAGGCACGCAGGTGGCAGAGCCATGGAGTGTTCAGCAGAACACGCGACCAAGCAATGTCCAACTCCACCACTGCTCAATAATGAAGCTAAGAAACTCACATGCCAAAATAACACCACACACAGAAGTGCAGGAAGCATGAAAGTTGAAAGGAAGGGAAATATGAAAAGCATCTACAAAACCATCTTCCCTCCCCCCTTCAACAAAAGCCACAGTACTCTGACTACAAAGCCAAAAAAAGATGAAGTGAACTAAACAGGAGAGGGAAGAAGGCATCCTCAGTAACAGCCACGGGAAGGCAGGAGCTGCTGAAAGAGTAAGACAAACAGATGAAACCATTTCTACTGACCAAATAGCCACTTACTGATTTTATCCACCAGAGCTGTAACTATTGATAAGGGAGACCTTGGCTGCATTTCCTGCTTGGTGTGAGTGTAGCAAATAAGAACTGTGGGGAGACCAAAAATGGAGTCAGCTCTTTAACAAAAACTTCAGTGGAACAGATCAAAGACACCTTTATGAAGTGTTAGAAGTACCTGCAAAACACAAACTAAAGTATCATAGTGTAGGAGTGCACATGACCACCACTTTTTCATGTATGTAACTCAAAGGGTTGCTACAAAGAAAAGAGCAATTCAGGAGCTGTCTCAGTTATATGTCTATTTACTTACTACAAAGAGAAATTTAGCTGAGCACTTTAAATCAACCCATTGCTCCACTTCCATTCTCCTCCCTCTACCCCAGCAGCCCACTGCCTCAGATCCTTCCCACCTTCTGTTTTGATTTCATGCAGGTTGTCCAAGGACACATGCTATGTAAGGACTTATTTTCAAATACTGATTCCTTTAAAGAGGTGCAGATTATACAAACTGTGCCTTACAGGCACGAAAGCATAGTCAATGTTATTTATCACACTGTAATTACCACTAGCCAAACCACTATTTAAATTAATTAGCTCTGCTCATAAGAGTCCATTGAAGTAAACAAACTCCTTAAGAGTAACACAGGGCTGCAAAGATTCTTTTTTTCTAGTATTCATGTGATTTTTCACTCACCACAGATTTCCATCATCAGAAGTATCTGTTTGCACTTAATGAGGTAAGAAAGAAGGAAGATCTCTGTCCTTTCAGGTTATCTAAAGTTTTTTTTTTCCCTAAAATTACTGAAGTCACAATTCTAAAAACTGTTATGCCTATCAACTCATGCCATCAACATGATCAGTAAGAGTCTGAATGGGATTTATCTGAAATCACTTGCCAAAGACAAAAAGCTAGAAGTTGATCAGACCTTCATGCAGTACATCTACTGAGATCACAGAATACACTACCAGGGGTGAGAAGGAGGATGAAACATCATCCTGAATATTGTGTCATTGGGAAGGACTCTTGATTAACCCAAAATGACACATCCTCAGTGGAAAAGACTGAAGCCCAGTATGACTACAAACAAGGCAAAGACATTCTGTGCTGCAAAAGGAAAAACCTAAAATCTTAACACATCTCCATGGAAAAGAAAACAAGGCACAGAATGAAAAACAGGTTCGTCTCATCACAGAATCACAGAATCGCTCGGTTGGAAAAGACCTCTGAGATCATCATGTCCAACCGTTCCTGTCTACCCCCTAAACCATATCCTTAAGTACCTCATCTACCCGCTCCTTAAACACATCCAGGGATGGTGACTCCACCACCTCCCTGGGCAGCCTGTTCCAGCTTCTGACGACCCTCTCAGTAAAGAACTTCCTCCTTATCTCTAACCTGAACCTCCCTTGGCACAGCTTGGTGCCATTTCCCCTTGTTCTATCCCCCATCACCTGGGAGAAGAGACCAGCACCCACTTTTCTACAACCTCATCTACCAACGGAGGGTAGACAACAGTTTCAAGTTGCCTTTTCTAATTCAGGACAGGTACTGAGGCCACTATCTTTCACATTCCAAAAAGAAATATAAATCATCTAACTATTTTCTCTATCCTTGATACATAGGTGACACATGCTCATTTGTTTCTCTGTCTTCCTCAATTTTACCCACATGGACCCACAGGAGGTCTTTCTTTCCTGACAAAAAAACCCTGATCCATTCAGAACTTTGCCTTAATAAGCACTTACTCTATGTCAAAAACCTCCATTAAAATGCTCCCAACCAGCAACAGAACTTTGCTGAAGAAGGAAGTCACTTGGTGACATTTTAAGATAAAAATATCTCCAAGTTATATTAACAACCTAGCACTTACTTTAGCTGCAAAACAAAAGTCAAAGATCTTGAACTTTTAAAGACCATGAATACATGAAAAGAACAGAAAAAATAAGAAACCTAAAACTCATGAAACAACTGAGTTGTTTTTACCGTAAACATCAATTTGGAGACAGGACCCAAGAATCTATACCGAGTGTTTTTCATTTGTTCTGAATGGATATATCCTGTTCTTTCCAGAACATACTCTCTTCTCCGCAAAGGAAAGATTAAAATATTTGCAGCTCACTATCTGTTGGGTTTTGTGTTGGTTTGGGGTTTTTTTTAAAGAGAAAAATCTTATGTTTTAATTTGAAATAGTGCACTCTGCAAATTTTCTCTGATTAAATGCTCAGTGCAGTTTCACAATCTAGTATCATTTCTCAGTAAATTATTCTTGTAGCTGGCTCTTAACAAAAATGGTAGAGGCAAAAAACTGAAGCTGCGCAATTTTGTTTTTCTCTTCTTTATTATTCTTCCTCTTCTTTCAGCACCAGTACCTTTTCCTTTTTCCTTCTCCTTGGAGATAACACACTGATATGATTACCTCCCTGAGCTCACACCAAACAGGGTTCAACAGTACTCAAACTCACTCTGTCTGCGTTAGTTGTGCATTCTTTTCAAGGGCACAGACATATATATACATACCTCCCAAACTGTCAAGATCTTCAAGTATCCTTCCAAACCTGTAAGATAAGTTTTTCAATAATTAAATACCTACATCCATAGTAAATGAAGGCAAACTCTTTTCTGTATGTGTAACATGGTTGCTTTGTTACCTTACACTGTTGTGTACATTCAGGTACTTTTCTCTTATTTCGGGTTGACTTCCTAGAGGCAGAACAACTTCCAAGTAGCTGTCCTTCATTCTCCTAGGAGGGAGATCTTCCTGCCGTTTTGCCAGTAAAGTATGAAGAGCCTTTCTTTCTTGCATTGCTTGCACATGATCCCTGGTGAGAAAAAAACACACTCCGTCAGGAGTATGACAACAGAACTGTAATCCTAGCTAGAAGATGTCACACTGAAGATCATCAAAATGAAAACAAAAATGTAGTAAAAATAGCAAGACATATTAAGCATGCCTTGAAAAGAAAGTGAAATGCATATCATGAGATATGCTGAGCAAGACTGCTGCAGAAAACTTTTAAATAGCTCTGTGAACAAGTGGCAAGCACATTCTTCTCACTGAAGAGATGAACAAAGTTTACCTAATTATGAATGCTACCCAAATGGTCCCCTTTGAAAAGAACAAATCAAACTTAATTTAACATATGAGGTTTCGTGCATATCCACATCTTCCATAGCTACAGTATCACAACTCTTTCTATAATCCCAGTTTTAAAGGACTGACAATTTACAATCTATTCCAAGAAGCAAAACAGATGTACAGTATTGATTAGTACTAACAACAACAACAACAAAAGATAACTAATTTGCTAAGACTTGCTATCATCTACAGGTGATTTCACCCATTACAAACATAACTTGAGCAGCAAGCTAAAAGAAAGGGAAAATTAATCTCTCTCTCTCTCTCCCCAGTCATCCTACAACTATACAGGAAAGTTATAGAGAGAAACAGTACAGAAAAGGGAGCACTTCCCCTTCAGAGCTGCTTTTCCAGCACCACCAAGTCAGAGGGGCTGCACCTCTCACAAAGGAGTAAGAGCCGATTCACTGCTTCTTTCCAATCTACCAAGTTTGTTCCTTGCACAAGTGTCTATGAGACATAACATCCTTGCCCAGCGTTCTCTCTTACCTGATCTCCCAAAGTCCCCTCCCCTTAAAAGTACAACCTGACTAAATCAAGCAAGTATTTCATAACATCCCTAACACCACCAACAAAGCGTTAAAAGCCTAAGGGTTGAACATGCAACAGTTCCAGTACAAAGCCAAGGTGTATGCAATAAAGCCAAGGCATATGAATCCATTTCATAGAGCAAGAGAAGGCATAATACACTAAGTAACCAAATTTAATTTTATACTTGTGGATATGACCATTCATTCAGCTGTGCACGCTGCATTGCTGGGATCTGAGTGCCATTGTGTTTAACAAAACCAACTTAAAAAAAAACAAAACAAAAAAACCCCAAAACAACAGAAAGAATCCTTTCACCAAAAAGAAAATTTGTCCTAAGTTTTTACTTCAGATGAGTCCTGGGTATTAACCACTTAAGATGAAGATATTTTTGCCTTGAGTTTTATTTTTGGAAGCGGAGAGGCACATAGCAGTCACATTTCAACATATTTATATTCCCCCTTTTCTGTTTCATTATTTTGGGGTAAATATGAATACTCTATGATGAAATAAAGTAAAAGTCTAGCAGAAAAATTCAGTTAGTTTTGTTTGTTTGTTTTAAATATGAAATATGGTTTACCTCATCTGGGTAACATGACTACTGCAGAGTTCAGAGAAAACAGAAAGATAACAACCTCCTCCAGAGGGTTAATGTTTGAAGTTATGCCTCTGCATAGAAACGGACTATACTAGATGACAAAGGAAAGATGCAATGCTCGAGATTATGCGCCCTTATGCCCTTTAAAAGATTTGTTTCCAAGGCCTTTCAGTGAAAGGTTTAAGAGAAATTTATCAGAGAGTAAATCAGAAATTTGTCTACAAACACAGAGAAACCAAAATTCAACTATATTCACTTTTCACCAGTCCCATCCTGGCTCCTCTGAGGTCAGCAGCAGAACTCCTCTGGACTTCAGCTTCAGAATGTACTCTTCAATACACGGGAGGAATTGGGCTCAGGGCAATAATGTTTTTCAACAGACAAATACTGTTACACGCTGCAGTACCAGTCATACAGTAGCAATACTTCATCTAAGTATTAACTAATGCCTGCTTTGAACATTCTGAGAAAGGACATTATTTATTTCTGAAAACATTTCTGCCACAACACTATCTATTATAGCAAGGAAACAGTATAATTAGCAAGGAACAGAGTAATAGTTTTAATTACAATTTAAGTACAAAACCAGAATAAATATATAAGCAAGAGACTTCTTTCTAGTACAAAATGCCACTGGCCTTTACAAGAGAAATCATGAGCCAAAGTTTCCTTTTAGCAAAATTATCAGCTGAAGTTGTTCCTCCAACATGCATCTCTCCCCTCTCCCAGTGGTCCAAATGTACGTGCATCAGTCCTTCACTAGTTCCCATTTGAGGACCCCTATCAAGCTCTTCTCTTAGGTTTGTCCTCTTTAGTCATTCTGTGTCTAACTCGATTAAGGCACTGGCTGTTCAGTCTCCACATGTATGAACTCTTTGTCACTCCATTTTAAAAGTGGGATCTCAAAAACTATGTGATCCACATCCTCCAAACCTCCCTATATTAAACCTCTCATTCTCAAGCACTCCCAGCTATGGGTTCCCCAGCTTTACTCCTTCACAGTAGTTGAAGTTTACTCTGCAAACCATTTCAGCTGTATTTTACACAGCACAAGAGACGTACCCATCTAAGAAATACACTGCTGTGGTGATCCTGGCTTCAGTCTGCTCTCCTTCCAGGGTGGGGGCAGTGGGGGAAAAGAAATGGATAGGAGATCAGATTTGACCAGAGCCCTCTCAAATCTCGATCCCTGGATGATATTTCCATATAGTGTAGCTTCTTCACTACCATTTTGGGATGCAGGAAAGACATTTTTAAAAATCAACTTCTAGAGCCCTTTCAGCTGACCTACCAAAAATTTCAGGCCCCCTCATGTTTACATACTACTAAGCAAAAATCAGCTGCCCAGCTTCAGGCATTTTCTTTAGCATGCCTATAATCCTGCTTAGACAAACCCAGTCAGAAGGCCTGGACATCAGACACTTCATCCAGGCACACTTCTTCATTTCCCCATCAGCGTACAAAGTGTGAAACAAGAGCTCAGCAAACACAGCCATAAGAAAATCAACAATCAATACAGCAAATATTGGACCAACCAAACAGCAATATGTCATTTCCCCAGACTGCTATACTGATGTATTCAGAATTACTAATAGTAGATGACTACAGTCAACTCTGGCTTATTGAGTTTAATGGAGGAGGAGGAAGGTAACCTGCATAAAGCCAAAACATCAATTATTTAAATTGTATGTAAATTAATCCAAAATTAAGTTACAGCAGAGAAAAGAAATGCCCGAGATGCTCCTCACTAAGGAGACACAGACCTCAAGCTGACATCTCTCCAAAGTGACATGGGTGCTGCCAGGCCATTCAAAAAGCAGCCTGCTTCACACAAAACCAGTTCCATTGCCTCTGAATCCAGAGCAGGACAAACCACCATGTGGGTAATCCATCAACAGATAAGTCAAGAGGTAACAGCAACATAACATTTCCAGACCAATTCTACAGCTCTTAAACTTCCATCAGATTCAAAACTAATGGGAGAATCTTGTAAGCATCAAGGCCACATGATTTGTTCCTCTGGTGCTAAAGACCTTCTGCAAGAGAAATCTCTGAAGTCTGTGATCCAAAAAGTAACAATTCAGAAACTTTGTTTGCATTACATTTTAGCTTGGATTTTTTTTCTTCCCCAGTCAGCAAGCTAACACCATTAACTTCCACTACCACAGCCCTGAGCTCTGCCTGGGTTTCACAAATAATGTAAAATGTATTTAATGTACACTGTACCTCCAGTTGGTAGATGCTCCCACTATATCCCTCAATCTGCTCCGCACTGGAAAAAGAAAAAAAAATCAAAGCAAAATCAAGCTTAGTTCTGCAAGTGATGAACATGAGGCTGCCTGGTGCTAAAAGGCACAACTCTCATCCCAGAACAGGAAAATTAAGCAAATTCATGCAAATAGCAGCCCAGAAACAAAAGTTTGGCCAAATTCACTGGTGCTGTTAGTAGGCATATCACAACGACGGGTTGAGTAACACAATTCTGCAGCTTATTGTGTAAAGCCAACAAAGAATGCATCTCCAGCGTCTGTTAATGCAACCAACCATCCGCCATGCTTATTAACTGAGAGAGACAGCAGGTCAAGACCAGATTGAGGAATTTAGATGTGAAGATAGTTCAGCCTAAATGCAAACAGACTGTGGAGATAACACAAATCAGAAAGTCATAAAGGAACGTAAAAAGGAATGGTTCAGCTGGGAGACAGGGAATGAGGAGAGTAATTTTTATTTAGGGCAGGTAGTATCAGCAGACTGGCTGTTGCCAGCAGGGTCTCATAGCCTAAGTTTTTAGCAGCCTCAAAGAACAGCGTTAAGACACTGAAGACAGGCTGATAAAATTGTTCCTGGTGCTGTTTGCACTATCAGAGTTAATACTAGCTCTGCACAAGTTTTTCTCAAATTTCAAGAATAATCTGTATAAGCAGTTTTTCTCCTCCTTCCTCAGATGAGGCTATTAAGTGTGCTAAGGTCCCACCAAACTTAACAAATTATTCCATCACTGTTGGGCAGGTGAACGTATGCTATTGGGAAACACCTGAAAACAAGCAGTAACAGTTCCCAAGCTCAGAACAGAAGGAAGCAGAGAACTGTATAATAGGGATTCCTTGCTTATTTACAAAGATTTTTATACAAAGGGGATAAAATATTAGGACAAAATAGTTAGGGACACATTAAGGGAGGGCTACCAAAGAAAATCCAAAATTTTATGGTGAAACAGAAAGAGGGTGCTGATAGCTCACGAGCTTTATAATTTTATCACAGAATCACAGAATCACCGAACGTTAGGGATTGGAAGGGACCTCAAAAGATCATCTAGTCCAATCCCCCTGCCGGAGCAGGAACACCTAGATAAGGTTACACAGGAAGGCGTCCAGGCGGGTTTTGAATGTTATATCACCAGGCTTGGCACTTTTCAAGCTAAATGGCCAGTCAAAGTATTCCCAGCTCACAGCAAGCTGCCCTGTGAAGCTTGGAGCCAGCAGAGCCTGATTTCTTTGGCATTTAAAGCACACACCCCTCTCAGCCTGATCCTTCTCCCCATACAGTCACTTCCATTTCTGCTGCTTCCTGCCCAAGTCCCCCACACCTCCACCACCCCTCACTTCCTCTGTCTTCTTCCTCCCTGAAACACCCTCAGCTCTCAGGTGCTCCCACCCTGCTTCTGTTTTGCCTGCCCTCTAGACAAGCACCAGTGTGAGCTGTAGCCAGCCCACAGCTACTCAAGGGGCTGACTGCCACCCAGCACACGGATCCCAGTGACTCCCCAGCTGCCCGCAAACACCATGGTCTGTGGCTGGCCCCAGCATCAGCTCTGGCCCCCTAACGAACCTCTGATTCAGAAGCCAGCTTTTTCATAAAGCTTGTGGAAATAGGGTTCTCTTTGAGATTTGTGCTCCTCTGTTTTGGCTGGCATCAAGCAACAAAAGGTTCTGGAAGAAGAGGGGGACAAGAAGAAAGGCAGACAAAGACAAAACAGATTGCTTAGGCCTCATTTCTTAAGGAAATCTAGGCTAAAAGCATGTTTTAAAATTAGAAGACTTCCACTACTAATTCTAAGACTAAAAAAAAATTTGATGGAAGAAAGTGTTTGAAAATCTTAGAGTTAATTTTTTTTTGAAGGGAGAAAGGTCTGATTCTTTTCAGTAAGCAGTAAGCACAAAAATCCACAGACTCTCTTTTCTTTTTTGGCAAATGTCTTGAATGTGTAAAACAATTACAGCAAATGGGGTTTACCCATCATTATCACGTTGCGCATTCCACAGTGTCTCCCAGACTGTGATCAGTGGATCATTAATGCCAGAGCAGCAGGGTCTGAGAGTATTTGCACTGTGCTGTGACGAAGGACAGAAGGGCAGCTGGACAAGGTCACTGCACTGATGTCTGCAATGAGATCCATGACCCCTTCTGCTGGTGCCTCCCCTGGCTGTACCCAGGTTCAGGTAGACCACTACGATGTATTTTACCACCAGTTTTGGTACACAGCTTGGTCTGGACTTCAGAGAAAGTTGCAGATTCAAATGTGTAAAAAGAAGCCAAGTACTGCAGGGGTTCCTATGTAAGAGATTTTCTATCCGACAAGCTTCTTAGAAAGGAGTTATCCAGCACACCACCAGAAACACCCTGTGCTGACAAAGATCTAGTGCAACAATATTGCCACAAATAAGATCAGAGCCATTCACTGAGAGGCTTTAAGCAAGCCGACAGAGAGGAAGAACAGCGTTTCATTTTTCATGAACGCTGAAGTAAGGAAAAACAGTAGCTAAGTAAGTTTAGTGTTAGAGCAAATATTGAAATCTGTACAGATTACCACAACACACCATTATTCACATGAATGGGTAAATGCCCTGTGGAGTGGAAAACACAGGTTAGTTTAACAATTTTTAAAAAGGCAAATTACATCTATTAAGGGGCTATCTGATTATTCTGCTTGAGTTCCATTTACACATATGTTCCTTAATTTTAGTAAGCAACTGTGGGTAACCTGTCCCTGCCTGTTTTACAGTCAGTATCTTTGTGTTTTAAACTGAGTTCATCCTTTCCTTCAAAGCCAGCTTTGCAGTTCCTTTGTCTACTGGCTCTGTGTAGCATCCGTTTGCAGCGAAATTCCAATTTATTTTTCAAACTTGGTGCTACCATGTACTATTAACTTTGGAAAGAATATCTAGGGCATTGTTCAGGAAGCAGGATGAGAGTTACCTCAGGGGAAACCTCCAAAGTCCTGCTGAGTGTAGTGTTCGGTAGAGCTATGAAAGAAGTGAGGGCCTTCACAACTGGGCCCCAAAGTCATGAGGAAATATGTGAAAAAATAGGAGGAATAAGTATTTGGTGTTTTGTAAAAGCATGGATACCAAATTCAAGGAAACTAGTTCACATATCAGCAAAAGTTTGTGTAACAATATTTAAATGACACAATCTTGGAACAGAATCTCAAATATTTACTGTTATTATCATCCATAAATATCAGTATTCCTTGGAAACAAATCAGAGGCAAGGCCAAAATTGCCTCACTGCTTCACTATTTTTCCTGGCCTTCTAGGTGGTATCATTATCAAATACCCAAACAAAAGTCCACAGTAATATTTGCAAGTATGCAGCATTCTGTGTCCTTGCTTCTCTCCTTCAGCCTTCTAAATTTCTATTTACTGGCAATAACAAAAACCAGTTCTCTAGCAATGAATAACCCTCACTTTCTCTTTTACTGGATAACCTATGGTTTCTGTTTAGAGAACAAAGGGGAAAAGAAGAGATCAGAAACAAGCAGAACTCTGTGAAGGAATTATTTATACCTGGCTCCAGCCATTTTCCTCCTCCCCTTTTCTCAGTACATGGGATTAGAATGCAAGAAAAAAATTTTAAAAGCTTCTGAAACAAGAACATTATGGTTTACTACTATTAGAGTGCTAAATCAATCTTTCAACACAAAGTTCTATTGACATGAGCATTTTCACGAGGCAATTCTGCTGATCTGATTAAAAGATTTCCCTAAGTTTACGAAATTAACAGCACTGACACATTAAAAGTTCTAAAAGATATTATTTCCACTCAGTTCCTCCATTTCTTGGCCATTCTCTCCAGTCACCACAGTACCTGTCCGTACTACGTTGCCTTTCGATCGAGAGCCGACTTGAGCATGAATTGTCCCTCCAGAAAAGAATCCCATGCTCTCCCAACGCCAAAGAAACAGACGAGCCCCTGAATCTGCAGCTTCAGTGACTATGCATATTTGTTGCTGTTAATCTCCAAACACACACAGTGATCTTCTGCTACTTCCTAAACACACTATGAGCTAACAGTCAAGGACACGTTCATTATCCAAATCATATTAACACATGAAGGGCCACCACCTGAAAGAAAAAACTCCATGGAAACATTACTAAATCTTCCCAAGTACAATCCACTTTTTTACCTTCAGACATGTCAGGAAGCACTGGGGAGCCACTGGTCTCAGAAGTGAGTGTCCTAGCCAGAACAGAAGGAAGCTTCCTCATGGTGCAGAACCTAAAAGCAAAGCAGAAAAATTTAATGTCATTAAAACTAATGCCATGAAAATAATTTAGGATTTATTGTTTGAATGGCGCTGATTACTTCAGGAACCCCACCCCTTATTTTTACCCTGATTTTTAGAACCAGATACAAATCAGTACAACAGCTCAAGCCAGCTGAAATTCCAACTATACCTGTCCTTATCTGAAAACAGGAAGGAAGAATGGTTTGCTGGTGGTAACTGTTCTCTTCACTGACTATTCAGATGCCCTGGGACAATCAGCTTAGACCAAACACCAGCTCCTACCCTGTAGACAACCTGACACAGACATGGTCTGTGTGCATCTAGCAAATAATTTGTGACCCTGGCCTTACACTCCTGCACTTGGCAGTGGTGCATAGCAGTGGAAGGTGAAATAACCCAAGAAGGATAACTACCACAAGGCCGCCTACAAGGCCCCATTCAGCTAAGCCTGGTCTTCTCCTCCATGCCTTAGTCCTGCTGCGACTCAGAACAAGCCTGAAGTGCAGGACATAACCCTCTTAGCTGTTCAGCAAGAGGGGACAATCATAAAACCCTTCAGAGAATGTAATCCACCCAGCAATTCATCTAAGTGTTCAACCAGTAGCCAGTGTGACTCCTCCAGGTAAGCAAAACTGCGGTAACACAAAAACACACAGAAGGTCAGGAGGAGTAAAACCCCTCACAATAGTTTATAGCATTACCCTGACAAGGAACATGGGTCACCTGTCTCTTAATTTCCTTCAGTTGAGGTGTGTGTTTCACCTCAAAAAAGAGGCAAGTCTCCAGGGAACAGTGGAAAAGTAGGACCATGTACATATATATATCCCTTATGTACATAAGTATATTTACATAGCTATATATGTACATATGTGTATCTATACATATGTATTATGTTCACACATGCTTTCTCTGTATCCAGGTATACCAGGGTTAACCAAGGGAGTAAAAAGGAATACACACACACAGAAAACATCCCTCAGAAGCCAGCAGAGTCACACAGTGATGACATTACTGGCAATGGTGAAAACCTTCCAAAACTGGTGCAGCTTCTCCACCCATTCCCTGTCCCAGGCCACAGCCAGCACACGTCCCCCACCACCCCGCCGGGCCTCAGCCCGCTCGGTGCCTTTCAGCCGCGCTGAGGGAGCTGACAGACGCTCCTCGGGGCCAGCCCACAGCATTGGAAGCGGCGCAGCCCCCCCTGCCACTTTTTGGGGTGTCACGCCCTGACAGCGTCCGAAGCACCGAGCCCCCTGCCAAGGCAGAGGGGAGGGTAGGGGCACGGCCCCTCCCGGGTAGGGCGGCTGAGGCGGCGGCCCCAGGCCCTGCCCCACCTTCCCGGCGCGGTGGG
>NW_010157741.1:0-10196 GCF_000695765.1 Mesitornis unicolor
TGCTCTCCCAATTCCCGGTGCTGCTGTCAGGGGACTGAAACCAACCCCACACCCGGGCAGAAGAAAAGATCAAAAGGGGCCCCTGGCAGCAGAAAGGCTCCCGACTGCTTCACTGCAGCGGGATGGAAATGGGGAGCCCGACAGGGTCCCTCTTTCCCATCCACAGGGCAGCGGACCTCTTCCCCATCCAAAGGGCAGCGGAGGGGCAGGCAGACGCCCCCCACAGCCCCATGTCCCCAGCAAAGCTGCTGTGCCAACATCCCAAACACTTTGTGCCCCCGACCCCTTCCCCACCCTGCTCTGGGTCCCTGCAACCAGACACCGCGGGGGTTGGCAGATGCGAGCCCGGCGTCTCCCCCTGTCCCGTCCCACCTCAACCCGATCCCCCAGCACCTGCCTGCGTGGGGAACAGACGCTCCCCTTTGTGCTGCTCCACAAAGGCTCCCAGCTCGCCCTGCTCTGCTCCGGCAGCGCTCGGTGGCCAGGAGCCAACTGCAGCCACGGGGCTGCCCAAGGCGCCGTGTTTGGAGGTGCCCGCTCATCTCCGGGCACTCCTCAAACCAAGCTCAGCATCATCACAAACATGAGTGAGCTTCAGAAAGAGGAAGGGCTTCCACCAGATCCAGCAGCAAAACCGCTTTGCTTTTCTCCCCCCCTCCCCAAAAAACACTCACCACCTCGGTGCCGGTGATGCTGGCCAGCAGCTCGGTGATGGCCTCGCCGCTGAAGTCGTCCACCGAGATGGTCAGGCCGTGGATCGCCGCTCCGATGCTGCCCGTCGCGATCATGGAGGGGGGGTACAGGGTGAAGGTGTGGTCTAGAGCCAGGACAGGGACACAGGGGGCAAAAAGAAGAGGAAGCCACCGTTAGCAAGGAGGTTCTTGGGACTGCAATTTGCCTGGAAAACCAGAGAGGACCAGGCAAGAGGGGTCTCTCCAGCTTAGCAGAGAGAAATGGGGGTAATGGGAAACAGGCTGAGCAGCAAGCTTCATGACGCTGTTTCTCTGGGTCTGTCTCACCAGAAGCAGCCCTGAACATGAGGTTGCTCCAGTGACTTGGAGCAAGGCTGATAAAAGCTCAGATTCAGCCCACCCTGACCCTGGGTGCCCTCCCACAGTCGCACCCTGTGCAGCAAGGGGGTGGCACAGCAGCTTCCCTCTTTCCTGGCATCCTTCAGGCACCCCCTAAGAGCCCCCAGAAGCATGAACCCACTTTGTCAGGGATAGAAAACACAGCACAGAGCAGCAAAACACCCCAATTCAAACGAAGGCAGGCACCAGCTCCTCAAAGTTGGGGCATTGGTGACCAGCCCCAGGTTTTCCAGCCCAGCCACCCTGCCCAGTGCCCTGCTGGGGGGCTGCGGGGGTTGCAGGCACCCACCCGTGGCGCACAGGGCGATGAAGGTCTGCGCGTGTTTCTTCACCAGCTCCATCTTGTCCTTGGGCAGCGGGAGGCGGTGGAGGATGTGAGCCAAGAAATCGTTCGCGATCACCGACACCAGGTCCCACTTCAGCTGCTCCAGGACTAGAATCTCCCAGGCCTGTGGGGCAGACAGACAGACAGACAGACAGACACTCAGCTGGGCCAGGCCAGGCAGAAACACTCACCAGATTCAAGGGCAGATAAGGCCGGGGAAGGGCCAATAAAACCGTAACAGTCCACGAGACAGGGAAGAAAAGAGGGAACGTCCCTGCTCTGCCACCACGGCACAGATCCAGCCTTGAGCTGTGGCAAAGCCTGGAGGAAAGATCAGGAGAGGAGGCGATAAATCTGGTTTCTTCTTTCCAGCGTGCACTCGGATCGGCCTTCAGCACTCCTCGGTATCGCAAGGTTGCTGCAACAGCCCAGAGAGGAAAAACCAGAGCAAGGAGCAGCTTCCAGAGCCCTTCTCCACTCCCAAAAGGAGATGCTGATGTCCAGCTTGGGGCTACCACCACCACAGCACAGGGGACAGAGAAACTCAGCTGCGTGTGCCTCTCGGAGCCGGCCAGTGCTCTGACCTCCTCCTGCAGTGACCACTGAACCACAGGAGGCAAAAGCTGCTCTGCACAACACACAGAGGCAAGGGAAGGTGGGGAATCGGCTGAGCTTTCAGAGCTCCACTATGAGATCTGCAATCCCTGAAGAGCTCAAGGGCTCTGAGTAGGTGCTGAGGGCTCCAGCCCAACAAACGCTGGGCACGCAGCCCTAAGAAGTCCCAGGCTGGGCACGGGTGCATTGGCAAAGCCTCCCCTCCTCACCACACCTCTCCACTGCCAAGAGCCTCCAGCCACAGCATCCCCAGCAGCTTCTGCAGGGGACCAGGCACTGAACACCCCCGCAGCGCCCACCTCTCCTCCTGACACACAAACTGCAGCTCCCTGCTGCTGCCCAGTCCACTCCAGGCGCTGCCGATGTCTCTGTCCCGTGTTGTGGTGCTCTCTGAGCATCCAACAGGGATTTTGGGAGCATCTTCCATGAGCCATCTCTGCACAGTCTGCGAGCTGGGGAGCAGATGGTGGTAGGGCCGGGTGCCCTCCATGGGTTTTGGCTGGAGCCTGGGCTGCTCCTCTCATCTGCTCAGCCTCTCGCAGGCTCCTCCAGCCCCAGCACCAACAGGGAAAGCAGAGCAGCCACAGGGAAATCACTTGGAGAGCCATCACCCAGCACGTCCTGAAGAAGTTTGGCACCAAAGCACCCATCCAGCAAGGTATAAACAACAAGAGCCCTGCAATTGAAGTCTTAGCACAGAATCTGGGACCCCTGCACTGCAGTCAATGCCAGGGTCTACGTGACGCAGCTGAAGCAGTTCAAGCAAACTGGGAGGCCACACACGTACTGGTCTCGCTGGGCTGGGTGGGTTTGATGTCAGCTCTGGGTATGGCCGTGCCTCTGACGGAGCAGTCCCAGGAGAGGGGAGAGCAGCGTCTTTCCTGGATCATTTCCCTTCCCATCCCAGCAGCAACGTCATGGGCAGCCCACACCCAACCCAAGCCTCTGCTGCTCCCAGTTCCCCCACATCCCAAGCCACAGTGAAGATCTCTGGACCCAAATTTCTCTCATCCTTTGGATCAACAGCGAATCTGGTTTGGGCAACAGGATCCAGGTACACCAGGAAGGCCACAGAAGACACCTCCACGTCCCTTCTCCCACGAGCAGGGCTGACAGTGGCCCTGCAAATGCGATGGGAAAGGAAAGCGCCCGCAGGAGCTGAAGCTCCAGGTCTGGAAGGACTGGGCTGAACTGGGGTTTGTATGGGATATCTCCCTTTCAGGACCTGGTCCTACCCTGTCCTGTTTCCAAGCAGTTTAGGATGACAAGGTCAGCACTGCCCACAGCCGTGCCCAAGGGCTGCCACAGCAGATGGATCTGAAGAAGTGAGATTTTTCATACGGGCAGATCTTCATTTTCTCTCTCTCTTTTTTCTCTTGTTTCTTTTCAAGCCACCCTTTCCCCTTACACAACAATACCAGTTTTGAGTTGCTCAAATGAGCAGCATTGCTCAACCTGCTCCAAATCCCCCACGAGGCCAAAAGCGCCGTTTGCATCTCACAGCCCGCGCTTCTCCAACCAGAAGACACCGCTTTGCTCGGGCGCGCTCACTGCTCTCCCATATGGATGGCCAGCCGGCCAGGCTTGCTGTGGTTTTAAGCCAAATTCCCAGGATAAAAGCAAGAAGAAACTTAGCACTGGGTAGCTTGGGCAGCAGAATTAAAACCAGGTAGCGCTGGTTAAACTGCAGCAACACAGCGAGGTGATGCAGGAAAGAGCCGCTGGAGATGGAGAGCTCGGCGTTGTCCCACTTGGAACCCACCAAGGGCTGGGAAAGTCGTCTGCTTGCTCGTGCATGAGCCCGCTTTTTTGGGAAGGGGCATAAGAGCCTGCTGGCACCTTGGGCAGTCATTGGTGAGAGGCTGAGGCAGCTCCAGGCTGATTTCTCCACACGAGCAGGAGCAAACCCAAGGAGAAGGTTGAGAGGAGGACCTGGAGAGTGCTGCTCGCCAAGCAAACCCCAAAGGGGTCCCTGCAGGGAGAGGGGAGCTCCTGAGCACAGAGGGGACCCCAGCCCAGCACCATCCTGGCTCCTGCTCCCGTGCCTGTCCTCCCAGCGCTGCAAGCAGCTACTGGAGTCACCAGAGGCACAGGGTATCCGCACTGGTGTGGCACAGCGCCCGTCCCTGCTGGGACACGTTTTGTCCTAAGGAAAACATCCAGCTCAGCCACGAGACCTCACCTGGGACAAGGTGGCTGCTGGCACACCAGAGCTGAGCCGGGACAACCGCCTGTGCGGTTGCAATGCACAAAAGCAGCTCTTTCCCAGCGAGCACACAGGTTCAGCGTCTCCTCAAAAACCTCCTTGTTACAAAGGGGCTGATCCCGGGGCCCAGCCGGCGCTCGAGATGCCAGCTGAAGGCGCCAGGCGCCAGGGACTGTCACCAGCTCACAGGATTTAGCTCAGGGAAGCGTCTCTCCTGCCAAACCGCCCCGCTCCTCGCTCCTCTCCTGCTCACCCTGGGGACTTCCCGCTCTCGGAGCAGCGTGTCAGAGCCTCTGAATCACTTTATCTGTGGAAGAAGCAGAACAAAAGGCTGCAGGAGATAGGCAAGCAGGTCTGCGACAGCAGCACCGCTCAGTGCGGCAAACATCCTTTTCCTGGCGTTTTGTTTTGCACCGAATTGAATCGGTCTCTGCCCGGCTCATGAAAGAAGGGAAGAAAGTGGAAAATGTGCCTTTGTTTCTCCAGCCTGCAGAGCCCGTTCTCAAGCTGCCAGCGCTGCCCACCGAGCATCCCAAGGCTGGAGATGCAGCAGGTCCCCCCTTCTGCAAGATCCCCCAGGGCAGAGCTCCCTGCACTTGGCCAGCATCCCTAGGGGTGGAAACTGCACAGCTTCCCCTCTGCACGCTCGCTCCCTTGATCTCTCCTGGCTGCATCCCACAAGAAACTAAATTAGAAAAAAGAAGGAAGGAAAGCAGGACCATTTCCCATTGCTTCCCCTGCTCTGCCAAGGTGATCTCAGAGCACAGCCCTGGTGCAGCAAAACAGCCCCAAGCCCCTGGTTGCTGCCTCTGCATCCTCTCACCGAGACAGAGCCACGTCTCCAGCTCTGCTGTTTCACTCGGTTTACAGCTCTGCAAGCTCGGTCTGGGATGTGACAGCGGCACCAGCTTCTCCTCTTCATGCAGCGACAGTCACTCTGCACATCGAGCTCTACCCTCAGCAACACCCACACACCCGCTGTGCCTGCGAGGAGCCTGTGTGAACCCATCCGAGAGGCTGCACAGGGAGCAGAGCAGCCCTGGCTGCAGGAGAAAAGGAAGTTGCGCTCGATTTTGTCACTCGAGTCGATGCAGTCCCATTTCACATTGTCACAGACCTGAGGAGACGCCAGCGAAGCCAGCGCGGGCTGCACCCCGTTGTGCTGGGGAGCTGACTCAAAAAGGGTGAAAAGAGCTGCTGCTGGTGCTGCTGCTGGTGCTGGCCACCCCCTGCCCAGCAGCTGAGACACAGCTACAGAAATGAGCGGCCAAAAAAGTCCATTTGCAAAGAGGAAACCTGGGGCAAACGTTTGTTTCCATCCCCTGCGCGGAGCTCAAGTGTGGATGTCAAGGGTAAAAGGGTCAACTTCAGATGCAGAAACGGTCGCATCTCCCACACCCATGAAGGCAGCAGAAGGCAAAGCAGTAAAACACAAGCATGTCCTCTGGAAATCAATGCTATCACAAGTGAGCATCCCTTCCCACTCAGCTGTTACCTCTTGCTCTTATTTTCACTCCTTACTGCCTGCTGTCGCTGCTGCTCCCTCCATCACCTGCCCAGTGGCTTGATCCTGGTCCAGGTCTTTGCAAGGAAATACCTGGCACTTTGCAGCACTGAGCTCAGGTCAAAGATCTCAGTGGGAGCAAACCAGGCCGATGAAGGTGGCCTACAACTGCTCTCCCCAACCTTCAAGCAGCTCAACACCCTCTTGCACAGGCCAGAAAAGCCTTTATTTAAAAGAAAATAAAAAGAAAGGTAGGTTAGATAACGCCCTTGACGGAAATCCAACTTCCTCCAAATGGACAAGTCCCCCGTTGCATCATTTCCTTCTCCCTAGAATAACTTCATCAAGATTGTGTTTCAAACGTGTCCTTTCTAAACTGCTGAGCTGGTGCCAAGCATCCCAGAAGGAAGCGAACCCACTCGGAAAGCGAGGCAGCTTCCTCCGAAAGGCCGGGGGACCCACGCTGGAAGCTGAAATGGCACCGATCCACGAGGAGAGGCCAGGATGCACCAT
Organism: Mesitornis unicolor; assembly: GCF_000695765.1. NCBI lineage: Eukaryota > Metazoa > Chordata > Aves > Mesitornithiformes > Mesitornithidae > Mesitornis > Mesitornis unicolor. The sequence continues at coordinate 6,255 of NW_010157741.1, forward strand.
TGTCCAAACCCTGATGAAGAAGCTCCCCTTCCCCTCCCCACCCTCTGCCGCTGCAAGATTGTGAAAGAGAACATCACCGCGATTAGCACAGAGGAGGAAAACAGCAGCTCGCCCTGGTTTTGTAATCAGGGCATTAACTCTTGTCAGGTCCCAAAGCAAAGACAAATCCTTCACATCTCTTCAGATCTCTTCAGATGTTACCTCCACTCCCTCTCTACAGCGCAGAGCAAGGGGAGACTGGAGCAGTGTCTGCTCCAAACAGGGTTAAACACCTACCAAAGCCTTGTGGTGGGCAGGGAAAAACATGACCAGACCATGGGCTATGGAGCATCTCCTGCCCAGGCATCTGCAAGTGCCTCAGCACCTCTCCTTAAGCAGGAATAAACCCATGCACTGCGACTGCTATGGCCTTGGGAAAGAGAAAAGGGACCCTACTTGCCTGAACTGGCTATCCCAAGAAAGGGCTTTTCACCCCCAAAATGAAGCCGCTCTTGTTCACCTCAGCTGCACGTTGACTCTGGAGCACAGGGATGACACAGCTCCACGCCAATCATCCGGCTGTGCCTCCTGCTGCGCTGAGAGCAACCCAGCATCCTGGGGAAAACGTGCAGGGAGCAGAACTCCAGCACCCAAACCTGCACAGGCACAGGCAGCGCTGCCCTCCTCCATCTCCACCCCAACGCTGCCAGGAGAGGGGAGAAGGGAAGATGAGCACTGCGGCACGGCTCAGCCACAGCTTACTGCTGACAAACCTCTGGGGGAAGAAATAGAAAAGACTCTGAGTGAGGAGGCATTGGTGCTTGAGTGCGAGAGGGAGGAAAAGCCTCCAGGGATGGCGCACGTGCTCTGCCCACCTGCTCAGCTCCCAACTGCTCTGCTCCTGAGGGAGCCCGCGACAAACAAAGCTCAAGATTGAACCGAAAAAAGCAAATCCTCATCGAGAATGCACCACCAAATCAGTCAGATTTAAATCAACTGGGATCCATGGGAGATGCGCTGTGTTGATCTTCCCCGGCCTGCCGGGATGACAGCAGCGCTCCCTGTAAAGCCTGGATCAGAGGGACAAGGTGCTCTCAGGAACGAAGCCTCACTGGCAAAGCAGCAGAAAGCCTTTGCACACACAGCTTCTGTGGCAGCCCCGCAGCGTGACCACAGCTCAGCATCCAGAGAAGCACCAAGCACTTGCGTTTCCTCTGTGCATTCCCATCCCTCGCCGCTATTCATGGAAAAAAGTATGTGGAGCGTTACTGTGAGCCCTGCTTAAGGCAACAACCACCCACAAACGACTACGGGGAGAGAGGTATGGAGGTGAGGGGATTTTCCCCAGCCTTCACTGGCACTTGGAAAAACCACGCTCACAGCAGAGTTCCCCAGTTACCAGAACCGCCTTCCGATTCACACCTGAAAGTTTTGTGGGTTCACTCCCCACCCTGGGGACAAATCACACTCAGATCATCACACCCACCCCAGCCCAACAAAAAATAGGTATTTAATAAGGGGATGACTAACCCTGAGAAATTATCGTAGGCAAACCGTCTCCAGGGATGTTTGTTACTCGAAGTGAGGTGGCCGTTTCCTCCCGAGGGCTCTGATCTACCAGCACGGAAGCCCCTCACAAAAAGGGGTTCTCCAGTTTCCTCCCCCATTGGCAAAGCTGAACTCACGAGGTTTGGATCTTTGCTTTGAACACTTATCAGACGTGAAAATGCTTTTGCCTTTCAAAGCCTACACAGCTCCTGTTTGAGTTCATGATGGGAGAGGCAAAGTAGCTCCGCTGTGACCCAAGGGCACGGAGCAGGACCTGGGCAGGACCCTGCTCATTTCCATCACCCCAACAGTACAGCCGTGCCAGCTGGATCCCAGGTCAGCAGAGCTCCCACCCGTTTTGCTGGTTAACTCTCCACTTAGAGCTTCACTTTTCCTGCTGGTGTGGAAATGCTTCTCCCACATCATGCCCCGTCTACACAGGGGCAAGTCAGAGCTGCACCCCACAGCAGCAGCCCCCACGATGCAGACGGGAGCCTCTGTTCTCCGAGCAAAGCAGCAACCTGGGAGCGAGCTCAGCATCGCAGCTCCACGCCGGCACTAAGTGCTTACGGCACAAGGAACTTTCTCTATAACCTGGAGGTGACAAAGCTGCTTCCCACAGCAGGGAGCGAGTGTCTGCCCAGGATGGAAAGGGCTCCACCCACAGACATCACTGCCATGAGGGCAAAGAGGTGAGCAGGTTGGTTGGGGAATGCAGAGGAAGGTGAAGAAATGGGAGAAAGAGGAGGAGACACAGAGGCAGGTATGCTGCCAAGTAGCAGGATGCAGGAGATAAGAGCTGGGGAGGAGGCGGAGGGCTCCGGGAGACAGGGGTGGTTACCAGGAGCTGCTGAGGCGTGATGGAGTTGTCCGTGTAAATGCAGAGTTTCTCCACGGTCAGGGGCAGGGTTTCTCGCAGTTTGGACGCCAGGAGCATGCAGACGGCTCCCAGAAGCTGCAGGTGATTCTTCCGCACGCGGACCGACGACAGGTAGCGATCCACGTAATTCATGGCCAGGGGGAAGACCTCCTCCTCACACTTCTGCTCCTCGCACACCTGACAAAACCCGATTAGAGAAATAAAAGGACGTTTCAATCAGCAGAGGACACCCCAGATCCTGCCTGCACCGCAGCTTCAAAGTTTCTGGTCATGGTGGTGCTTCACACTCATGTGCAGGGCTTTGAAGACACCTCGGTGCTACAGGTGTCAAGCCCAGGGCTTTGGTGGGATCGCACCAGCAACAAGTCTGACCAATGCATGAAGGCTTCACCTTCCTGTGGAAAGCTGCAGAACTTGTCTGCAGCTAGAAAGAGTGCAAAAATAAGATGAAAATGGCTTTATTTGGCCCTTTTTAGTGTCCCCTGTTGGGGATGTCCCCAGCCAGCCGTAGGACAGCAAAGGAGCCATCTTCTGCTCTGCAGGGACTGGGAACCTCTGGATAAAATGAGCAATTCCAGCATCTCTGCAGCTGGAGACTGAATAGGGTGGGATCCACAGCCACTCCTGGCAATTCCACCTGAACCGTCCAGAGACACAAGCAGCAGCATTGGCAGAGCCCCACTCAGTGGCTGAGCCCCAAGTTCTTCCTCCTCCCTCAGCCACACTTGCACCACGGCCACGAACAGACCCCAGGAGCTCTGAATTTCAGTCATCTGCTCTTATCTCTCACCCAGTATCAAAACACTGGTCGTGTTTAACTTCCTTCTTTCAACGCAACCATAAAAATATTGAGGTTTCTCCTCGCACAGCAGCAACCAGCACCGTTCTCCTTCCAACAGCGACTGCCTCCCCCTGCACCGTCACAGCGCCGGGGACACGACACGCACGGTCACCACTGCCAAGTGCCATCCACTCCTTGACTGCCTCCAGGGCTTCACACAACGGGCTCCAGTGCAGCATTTCTCTGACTACCCCTCTCCGAAAGGGAATTGCAGAAACAGAACAATAATAGCAGGGAAAAAAAACCCCAAACTTTAAAAAGCAAGAGGTTCATTATTTCTTTTGACAGAAGCAGACAGCTTCTTGCAACAGCGGCCAGGGCGGAGAGCAGGCAGGCTCGATCCCAGCGTCATTTGTCCTTTGCAAAGCTGTTTTCTCTCTTTCTATTGAGACCCTTCACTCTGATCATCTCATGAAGAGGCCCAGGAGATTTCCCCCACTGAACTGTATCCCGCAGAGAATCGCATTCACTTTCAATTTAGGGAAGTAAATGGCAATGCTATTATTTCCCCTCTTTAACTGGGCATTTTCAGCCCCATTCAGGAAATGTAGGTATCTGCCTGCCGGGTGCACAGCCGAGCTCCCTGCCCAGTTTTGGGGAGCAGGGTGCAAACACGGGGACCAAGAGCAGCAGGATGGGGTGAGCACAGGCTGTGGGTCCGGAGGGGTCTGCTCCTCCTGCATGGGGCACTCAC
>NW_010157741.1:10227-10496 GCF_000695765.1 Mesitornis unicolor
AGCCCAGCCACAGCAATAGTGCCGCGCTGCAGGCTGCCTTCTACACCGCCTTTAGACCCTCCATGTGCAGCCCCTTCCTCTCTACCGGCAAAACCCCCTCATACCGGAGACCTGACCGTCGGTGCCTACCAAACCCTGGGACTTCAGGTCTGTCTTGTCCACTGGGTTGTCCCTTGCACTCCTGCACAAGGCGACCCCATTGAATCCCGCAGCGAACACGGGTTGGGTGCGCCCGACCTGCGCTCCACCCCGCTCCCTCCGCCGGAGCA
>NW_010157742.1:0-482 GCF_000695765.1 Mesitornis unicolor
TTGGCTAAATAAGCAGTTCGCATGGATGGAACATTCAAGGAACAGCTTACAGTACTAGCCGGTTTCTGGTGTGATCAGTAGACTGTTGCTGGCTCTTGTATTTTCTATTAAGTCAGTTTGTAGCCCCTCAGAGGTTTTGGTTCTAGGCTTCTTTGCTTTTTTGGGAAGCCATCATTTGCCACCAGGCTTTCTCTGGGGCTGCCCATAGCCTGGGTTCAATATGGCAAACGTTTGACTCTTACTCTCACCTGTAAGGTGTAAAGACTGAAAGATCTTGCTGGATTTCTCCTTCCATGCGAAGTGATTCTATAATCAAAGCAATCTGCAGGCTGTGTCATTCCTTGTTTGGCTATCTCGTCCATGTTCGCCTCCAATTTTCGTGGCAGAGAGATCTAGGTCCAGCCATCCCGAGATTTAGGCCCAGCTGTCCCGAGATGTAGGCACAGCCTTACCAAGATGTAGGCACAGCTGTCCAGAGATGT